>NW_028123851.1:600000-759950 GCF_965194805.1 Balaenoptera borealis | reverse complement strand
GAACGCATTGTGTAAGAATTTCTCTCTCTTTCACTGTCTTTGTTTCATGGGTGTTTCAAAGTAATTTATTTTTATAATGGGGTTTAGCTGCTTTTCACTGCTGTGTTTATGCCGCTTTACACCCACTTGACACACTAACAGAGAGATATCAATACATAGGTTTTACGATTATTATTAGTCAGATATATTCTTGTGCGGTGAATAGGGCGTGTTGAGTCCAGTTCTCTGAGCAAGGAGTAGGTCTTGTCTATTACATATTGGGTTTATGGAACGGTATCTGAGCTAATTTGATACCCTTGTTTTATGTATCACCCCACCTCACCTTTCCCGTTAAGCAGCCATAGTGTGTTTTCTGCATGTGTGACTCTGTTCTGTTTTGTAATTCAGTTCAAGTGTAACGGTTTTTACATTCCCTCTATCAGTGATACCTTATGAGAAGTGTCCTTTTCTGTGTGACTTATTTCACTTAGAATCGTCGTACCTAAATCCACTCATCATGCTGCTACTAACCTTACGACATTGATTTCCTCGCTGAGTGATATTCCATTGTACATAAGGACCACAACTTCTTTATCCATTTTTCTCTTTCCTGGGATATTTAAGGTGGAATGAAGTGGAGGTCCTGGTCAACAGAGCAGCCCTAAACTTTGGGGTGCTTGTGTCTTGCTGATTTTTAATTTTCCCAATTTATACCCCCATGAGTGGAAGTGCCCTATGCTCTCTAAGCTGTGTTTTTCAGATGTTTCAGGACTCACCGGACACTTCTCCGGAGTGGCTCTTGGCAATTTACATCCCGCCCATCAGTGTAGCAAGGCTCCCATTTCTCCATGGCCTGTCCTGCATTTCTGGTTTTGACACTTTTTTCAGCATGGCCCTTTGGACCGATGGGAAGCGAGACTTCTTTGTAGCGCTGATTTGCCTTTCCAGGTTGCTTGGTTGGCCAAAAAGGGCGTATGCGTTTTTTCCTGAATATATTCAGGAAAAACGCATACGCCCTTTTTGGCCAAGGGCATCATTGTCAACGTTTTGCCGCTTTTCATGTGCTTTAAAGGCGATTCGTATCTACCTCCTGAAATCTGTTTCCTGCAATTCTGCCTTGATTTCAAATCCTCTTCTTTGCCTTCCCTCAATATATTTGTGGACGAGAGTTATCATTTATAACTCTGCAGGTTTGTGAATTGCAGTGCCCTGAACCTCCATTTTACAACTCGTTTTTATGGGAGCTGGCGGCAAAATCGCAGAATGGCTTCAGGCCCTGTTCTGGTTCCGGGGGGCAGGCTGAGCCTGTGGTTAATTCTTCTTTCTGATGGGAAAATAGAGTGACCTGTGCCTGTCCCAACACCAAGAGCTAGTCTCTCGTTGGTTCCACGTCTTCCCGTTTATCCTCAGGACAAATTGCAACCTGTATGGAACAGGAGGTTAAAGGTGCTGATGCTCCAAGTAGGGAGCTTGCTAGTAAAGCGGCTGGAATGGCGAACCCGGGCACAAGGAGATGAGAAATGAGGTGCGTTTTAGAAACCTTTCCCCATCACACGGTGTACCATCTTCTGGGTTTCTCATGCATGTTTTTGATGTAGGAAGATGCCCTTGAACCTGGAGATTTGGGACCCATGCGATGGGTACCACGCAGTATTCCTTTAAAGGGTCTGCGTTTGCTCACCCAACCTCACCAAAGCTCTCAGCCCCAAGAGTGTCCACCCTTATGTCTCATCCAGCTGTGCGTCTAGATATGGTCAATCCAGGTTGCATCACAGCCCCTGAACGCATTGTGTAAGAATTCCTCTCTCTTTCACTGTCTTTGTTTCATGGGTGTTTCAAAGTAATTTATTTTTATACTGGGGTTTAGCTGCTTTTCACTGCTGTGTTTATGCCGCTTTACACCCACTTGACACACTAACAGAGAGATATCAATACATAGGTTTTACGATTATTATTAGTCAGATATATTCTTGTGCGGTGAATAGGCGTGTTGAGTCCAGTTCTCTGAGCAAGGAGTAGGTCTTGTCTATTACATATTGGGTTTATGGAACGGTATCTGAGCTAATTTGATACCCTTGTTTTATGTATCACCCCACCTCACCTTTCCCGTTAAGCAGCCATAGTGTGTTTTCTGCATGTGTGACTCTGTTCTGTTTTGTAATTCAGTTCAAGTGTAACGGTTTTTACATTCCCTCTATCAGTGATACCTTATGAGAAGTGTCCTTTTCTGTGTGACTTATTTCACTTAGAATCGTCGTACCTAAATCCACTCATCATGCTGCTACTAACCTTACGACATTGATTTCCTGGCTGAGTGATATTCCATTGTACATAAGGACCACAACTTCTTTATCCATTTTTCTCTTTCCTGGGATATTTAAGGTGGAATGAAGTGGAGGTCCTGGTCAACAGAGCAGCCCTAAACTTTGGGGTGCTTGTGTCTTGCTGATTTTTAATTTTCCCAATTTATACCCCCATGAGTGGAAGTGCCCTATGCTCTCTAAGCTGTGTTTTTCAGATGTTTCAGGACTCACCGGACACTTCTCCGGAGTGGCTCTTGGCAATTTACATCCCGCCCATCAGTGTAGCAAGGCTCCCATTTCTCCATGGCCTGTCCTGCATTTCTGGTTTTGACACTTTTTTCAGCATGGCCCTTTGGACCGATGGGAAGCGAGACTTCTTTGTAGCGCTGATTTGCCTTTCCAGGTTGCTTGGTTGGCCAAAAAGGGCGTATGCGTTTTTTCCTGAATATATTCAGGAAAAAACGCATACGCCCTTTTTGGCCAAGGGCATCATTGTCAACGTTTTGCCGCTTTTCATGTGCTTTAAAGGCGATTCGTATCTACCTCCTGAAATCTGTTTCCTGCAATTCTGCCTTGATTTCAAATCCTCTTCTTTGCCTTCCCTCAATATATTTGTGGACGAGAGTTATCATTTATAACTCTGCAGGTTTGTGAATTGCAGTGCCCTGAACCTCCATTTTACAACTCGTTTTTATGGGAGCTGGCCGCAAAATCGCAGAATGGCTTCAGGCCCTGTTCTGGTTCCGGGGGGCAGGCTGAGCCTGTGGTTAATTCTTCTTTCTGATGGGAAAATAGAGTGACCTGTGCCTGTCCCAACACCAAGAGCTAGTCTCTCGTTGGTTCCACGTCTTCCCGTTTATCCTCAGGACAAATTGCAACCTGTATGGAACAGGAGGTTAAAGGTGCTGATGCTCCAAGTAGGGAGCTTGCTAGTAAAGCGGCTGGAATGGCGAACCCGGGCACAAGGAGATGAGAAATGAGGTGCGTTTTAGAAACCTTTCCCCATCACACGGTGTACCATCTTCTGGGTTTCTCATGCATGTTTTTGATGTAGGAAGATGCCCTTGAACCTGGAGATTTGGGACCCATGCGATGGGTACCACGCAGTATTCCTTTAAAGGGTCTGCGTTTGCTCACCCAACCTCACCAAAGCTCTCAGCCCCAAGAGTGTCCACCCTTATGTCTCATCCAGCTGTGCGTCTAGATATGGTCAATCCAGGTTGCATCACAGCCCCTGAACGCATTGTGTAAGAATTTCTCTCTCTTTCACTGTCTTTGTTTCATGGGTGTTTCAAAGTAATTTATTTTTATAATGGGGTTTAGCTGCTTTTCACTGCTGTGTTTATGCCGCTTTACACCCACTTGACACACTAACAGAGAGATATCAATACATAGGTTTTACGATTATTATTAGTCAGATATATTCTTGTGCGGTGAATAGGGCGTGTTGAGTCCAGTTCTCTGAGCAAGGAGTAGGTCTTGTCTATTACATATTGGGTTTATGGAACGGTATCTGAGCTAATTTGATACCCTTGTTTTATGTATCACCCCACCTCACCTTTCCCGTTAAGCAGCCATAGTGTGTTTTCTGCATGTGTGACTCTGTTCTGTTTTGTAATTCAGTTCAAGTGTAACGGTTTTTACATTCCCTCTATCAGTGATACCTTATGAGAAGTGTCCTTTTCTGTGTGACTTATTTCACTTAGAATCGTCGTACCTAAATCCACTCATCATGCTGCTACTAACCTTACGACATTGATTTCCTGGCTGAGTGATATTCCATTGTACATAAGGACCACAACTTCTTTATCCATTTTTCTCTTTCCTGGGATATTTAAGGTGGAATGAAGTGGAGGTCCTGGTCAACAGAGCAGCCCTAAACTTTGGGGTGCTTGTGTCTTGCTGATTTTTAATTTTCCCAATTTATACCCCCATGAGTGGAAGTGCCCTATGCTCTCTAAGCTGTGTTTTTCAGATGTTTCAGGACTCACCGGACACTTCTCCGGAGTGGCTCTTGGCAATTTACATCCCGCCCATCAGTGTAGCAAGGCTCCCATTTCTCCATGGCCTGTCCTGCATTTCTGGTTTTGACACTTTTTTCAGCATGGCCCTTTGGACCGATGGGAAGCGAGACTTCTTTGTAGCGCTGATTTGCCTTTCCAGGTTGCTTGGTTGGCCAAAAAGGGCGTATGCGTTTTTTCCTGAATATATTCAGGAAAAAACGCATACGCCCCTTTTTGGCCAAGGGCATCATTGTCAACGTTTTGCCGCTTTTCATGTGCTTTAAAGGCGATTCGTATCTACCTCCTGAAATCTGTTTCCTGCAATTCTGCCTTGATTTCAAATCCTCTTCTTTGCCTTCCCTCAATATATTTGTGGACGAGAGTTATCATTTATAACTCTGCAGGTTTGTGAATTGCAGTGCCCTGAACCTCCATTTTACAACTCGTTTTTATGGGAGCTGGCCGCAAAATCGCAGAATGGCTTCAGGCCCTGTTCTGGTTCCGGGGGGCAGGCTGAGCCTGTGGTTAATTCTTCTTTCTGATGGGAAAATAGAGTGACCTGTGCCTGTCCCAACACCAAGAGCTAGTCTCTCGTTGGTTCCACGTCTTCCCGTTTATCCTCAGGACAAATTGCAACCTGTATGGAACAGGAGGTTAAAGGTGCTGATGCTCCAAGTAGGGAGCTTGCTAGTAAAGTGGCTGGAATGGCGAACCCGGGCACAAGGAGATGAGAAATGAGGTGCGTTTTAGAAACCTTTCCCCATCACACGGTGTACCATCTTCTGGGTTTCTCATGCATGTTTTTGATGTAGGAAGATGCCCTTGAACCTGGAGATTTGGGACCCATGCGATGGGTACCACGCAGTATTCCTTTAAAGGGTCTGCGTTTGCTCACCCAACCTCACCAAAGCTCTCAGCCCCAAGAGTGTCCACCCTTATGTCTCATCCAGCTGTGCGTCTAGATATGGTCAATCCAGGTTGCATCACAGCCCCTGAACGCATTGTGTAAGAATTCCTCTCTCTTTCACTGTCTTTGTTTCATGGGTGTTTCAAAGTAATTTATTTTTATACTGGGGTTTAGCTGCTTTTCACTGCTGTGTTTATGCCGCTTTACACCCACTTGACACACTAACAGAGAGATATCAATACATAGGTTTTACGATTATTATTAGTCAGATATATTCTTGTGCGGTGAATAGGGCGTGTTGAGTCCAGTTCTCTGAGCAAGGAGTAGGTCTTGTCTATTACATATTGGGTTTATGAACGGTATCTGAGCTAATTTGATACCCTTGTTTTATGTATCACCCCACCTCACCTTTCCCGTTAAGCAGCCATAGTGTGTTTTCTGCATGTGTGACTCTGTTCTGTTTTGTAATTCAGTTCAAGTGTAACGGTTTTTACATTCCCTCTATCAGTGATACCTTATGAGAAGTGTCCTTTTCTGTGTGACTTATTTCACTTAGAATCGTCGTACCTAAATCCACTCATCATGCTGCTACTAACCTTACGACATTGATTTCCTGGCTGAGTGATATTCCATTGTACATAAGGACCACAACTTCTTTATCCATTTTTCTCTTTCCTGGGATATTTAAGGTGGAATGAAGTGGAGGTCCTGGTCAACAGAGCAGCCCTAAACTTTGGGGGTGCTTGTGTTTTGCTGATTTTTAAATTTTCCCAATTTATACCCCCATGAGTGGAAGTGCCCTATGCTCTCTAAGCTGTGTTTTCAGATGTTTCAGGACTCACCGGACACTTCTCCGGAGTGGCTCTTGGCAATTTACATCCCGCCCATCAGTGTAGCAAGGCTCCCATTTCTCCATGGCCTGTCCTGCATTTCTGGTTTTGACACTTTTTTCAGCATGGCCCTTTGGACCGATGGGAAGCGAGACTTCTTTGTAGCGCTGATTTGCCTTTCCAGGTTGCTTGGTTGGCCAAAAAGGGCGTATGCGTTTTTTCCTGAATATATTCAGGAAAAAACGCATACGCCCTTTTTGGCCAAGGGCATCATTGTCAACGTTTTGCCGCTTTTCATGTGCTTTAAAGGCGATTTCGTATCTACCTCCTGAAATCTGTTTCCTGCAATTCTGCCTTGATTTCAAATCCTCTTCTTTGCCTTCCCTCAATATATTTGTGGACGAGAGTTATCATTTATAACTCTGCAGGTTTGTGAATTGCAGTGCCCTGAACCTCCATTTTACAACTCGTTTTTATGGGAGCTGGCCGCAAAATCGCAGAATGGCTTCAGGCCCTGTTCTGGTTCCGGGGGGGCAGGCTGAGCCTGTGGTTAATTCTTCTTTCTGATGGGAAAATAGAGTGACCTGTGCCTGTCCCAACACCAAGAGCTAGTCTCTCGTTGGTTCCACGTCTTCCCGTTTATCCTCAGGACAAATTGCAACCTGTATGGAACAGGAGGTTAAAGGTGCTGATGCTCCAAGTAGGGAGCTTGCTAGTAAAGCGGCTGGAATGGCGAACCCGGGCACAAGGAGATGAGAAATGAGGTGCGTTTTAGAAACCTTTCCCCATCACACGGTGTACCATCTTCTGGGTTTCTCATGCATGTTTTTGATGTAGGAAGATGCCCTTGAACCTGGAGATTTGGGACCCATGCGATGGGTACCACGCAGTATTCCTTTAAAGGGTCTGCGTTTGCTCACCCAACCTCACCAAAGCTCTCAGCCCCAAGAGTGTCCACCCTTATGTCTCATCCAGCTGTGCGTCTAGATATGGTCAATCCAGGTTGCATCACAGCCCCTGAACGCATTGTGTAAGAATTTCTCTCTCTTTCACTGTCTTTGTTTCATGGGTGTTTCAAAGTAATTTATTTTTATAATGGGGTTTAGCTGCTTTTCACTGCTGTGTTTATGCCGCTTTACACCCACTTGACACACTAACAGAGAGATATCAATACATAGGTTTTACGATTATTATTAGTCAGATATATTCTTGTGCGGTGAATAGGGCGTGTTGAGTCCAGTTCTCTGAGCAAGGAGTAGGTCTTGTCTATTACATATTGGGTTTATGGAACGGTATCTGAGCTAATTTGATACCCTTGTTTTATGTATCACCCCACCTCACCTTTCCCGTTAAGCAGCCATAGTGTGTTTTCTGCATGTGTGACTCTGTTCTGTTTTGTAATTCAGTTCAAGTGTAACGGTTTTTACATTCCCTCTATCAGTGATACCTTATGAGAAGTGTCCTTTTCTGTGTGACTTATTTCACTTAGAATCGTCGTACCTAAATCCACTCATCATGCTGCTACTAACCTTACGACATTGATTTCCTGGCTGAGTGATATTCCATTGTACATAAGGACCACAACTTCTTTATCCATTTTTCTCTTTCCTGGGATATTTAAGGTGGAATGAAGTGGAGGTCCTGGTCAACAGAGCAGCCCTAAACTTTGGGGTGCTTGTGTCTTGCTGATTTTTAATTTTCCCAATTTATACCCCCATGAGTGGAAGTGCCCTATGCTCTCTAAGCTGTGTTTTTCAGATGTTTCAGGACTCACCGGACACTTCTCCGGAGTGGCTCTTGGCAATTTACATCCCGCCCATCAGTGTAGCAAGGCTCCCATTTCTCCATGCCTGTCCTGCATTTCTGGTTTTGACACATTTTTCAGCATGGCCCTTTGGACCGATGGGAAGCGAGACTTCTTTGTAGCGCTGATTTGCTTTTCCAGGTTGCTTGGTTGGCCAAAAAGGGCGTATGCGTTTTTTCCTGAATATATTCAGGAAAAAACGCATACGCCCTTTTTGGCCAAGGGCATCATTGTCAACGTTTTGCCGCTTTTCATGTGCTTTAAAGGCGATTCGTATCTACCTCCTGAAATCTGTTTCCTGCAATTCTGCCTTGATTTCAAATCCTCTTCTTTGCCTTCCCTCAATATATTTGTGGACGAGAGTTATCATTTATAACTCTGCAGGTTTGTGAATTGCAGTGCCCTGAACCTCCATTTTACAACTCGTTTTTATGGGAGCTGGCGGCAAAATCGCAGAATGGCTTCAGGCCCTGTTCTGGTTCCGGGGGGCAGGCTGAGCCTGTGGTTAATTCTTCTTTCTGATGGGAAAATAGAGTGACCTGTGCCTGTCCCAACACCAAGAGCTAGTCTCTCGTTGGTTCCACGTCTTCCCGTTTATCCTCAGGACAAATTGCAACCTGTATGGAACAGGAGGTTAAAGGTGCTGATGCTCCAAGTAGGGAGCTTGCTAGTAAAGCGGCTGGAATGGCGAACCCGGGCACAAGGAGATGAGAAATGAGGTGCGTTTTAGAAACCTTTCCCCATCACACGGTGTACCATCTTCTGGGTTTCTCATGCATGTTTTTGATGTAGGAAGATGCCCTTGAACCTGGAGATTTGGGACCCATGCGATGGGTACCACGCAGTATTCCTTTAAAGGGTCTGCGTTTGCTCACCCAACCTCACCAAACCTCTCAGCCCCAAGAGTGTCCACCCTTATGTCTCATCCAGCTGTGCGTCTAGATATGGTCAATCCAGGTTGCATCACAGCCCCTGAACGCATTGTGTAAGAATTTCTCTCTCTTTCACTGTCTTTGTTTCATGGGTGTTTCAAAGTAATTTATTTTTATACTGGGGTTTAGCTGCTTTTCACTGCTGTGTTTATGCCGCTTTACACCCACTTGACACACTAACAGAGAGATATCAATACATAGGTTTTATGATTATTATTAGTCAGATATATTCTTGTGCGGTGAATAGGGCGTGTTGAGTCCAGTTCTCTGAGCAAGGAGTAGGTCTTGTCTATTACATATTGGGTTTATGGAACGGTATCTGAGCTAATTTGATACCCTTGTTTTATGTATCACCCCACCTCACCTTTCCCGTTAAGCAGCCATAGTGTGTTTTCTGCATGTGTGACTCTGTTCTGTTTTGTAATTCAGTTCAAGTGTAACGGTTTTTACATTCCCTCTATCAGTGATACCTTATGAGAAGTGTCCTTTTCTGTGTGACTTATTTCACTTAGAATCGTCGTACCTAAATCCACTCATCATGCTGCTACTAACCTTACGACATTGATTTCCTGGCTGAGTGATATTCCATTGTACATAAGGACCACAACTTCTTTATCCATTTTTCTCTTTCCTGGGATATTTAAGGTGGAATGAAGTGGAGGTCCTGGTCAACAGAGCAGCCCTAAACTTTGGGGTGCTTGTGTTTTGCTGATTTTTAATTTTCCCAATTTATACCCCCATGAGTGGAAGTGCCCTATGCTCTCTAAGCTGTGTTTTTCAGATGTTTCAGGACTCACCGGACACTTCTCCGGAGTGGCTCTTGGCAATTTACATCCCGCCCATCAGTGTAGCAAGGCTCCCATTTCTCCATGGCCTGTCCTGCATTTCTGGTTTTGACACTTTTTTCAGCATGGCCCTTTGGACCGATGGGAAGCGAGACTTCTTTGTAGCGCTGATTTGCCTTTCCAGGTTGCTTGGTTGGCCAAAAAGGGCGTATGCGTTTTTTCCTGAATATATTCAGGAAAAAACGCATACGCCCTTTTTGGCCAAGGGCATCATTGTCAACGTTTTGCCGCTTTTCATGTGCTTTAAAGGCGATTCGTATCTACCTCCTGAAATCTGTTTCCTGCAATTCTGCCTTGATTTCAAATCCTCTTCTTTGCCTTCCCTCAATATATTTGTGGACGAGAGTTATCATTTATAACTCTGCAGGTTTGTGAATTGCAGTGCCCTGAACCTCCATTTTACAACTCGTTTTTATGGGAGCTGGCCGCAAAATCGCAGAATGGCTTCAGGCCCTGTTCTGGTTCCGGGGGGCAGGCTGAGCCTGTGGTTAATTCTTCTTTCTGATGGGAAAATAGAGTGACCTGTGCCTGTCCCAACACCAAGAGCTAGTCTCTCGTTGGTTCCACGTCTTCCCGTTTATCCTCAGGACAAATTGCAACCTGTATGGAACAGGAGGTTAAAGGTGCTGATGCTCCAAGTAGGGAGCTTGCTAGTAAAGCGGCTGGAATGGCGAACCCGGGCACAAGGAGATGAGAAATGAGGTGCGTTTTAGAAACCTTTCCCCATCACACGGTGTACCATCTTCTGGGTTTCTCATGCATGTTTTTGATGTAGGAAGATGCCCTTGAACCTGGAGATTTGGGACCCATGCGATGGGTACCACGCAGTATTCCTTTAAAGGGTCTGCGTTTGCTCACCCAACCTCACCAAAGCTCTCAGCCCCAAGAGTGTCCACCCTTATGTCTCATCCAGCTGTGCGTCTAGATATGGTCAATCCAGGTTGCATCACAGCCCCTGAACGCATTGTGTAAGAATTTCTCTCTCTTTCACTGTCTTTGTTTCATGGGTGTTTCAAAGTAATTTATTTTTATAATGGGGTTTAGCTGCTTTTCACTGCTGTGTTTATGCCGCTTTACACCCACTTGACACACTAACAGAGAGATATCAATACATAGGTTTTACGATTATTATTAGTCAGATATATTCTTGTGCGGTGAATAGGGCGTGTTGAGTCCAGTTCTCTGAGCAAGGAGTAGGTCTTGTCTATTACATATTGGGTTTATGGAACGGTATCTGAGCTAATTTGATACCCTTGTTTTATGTATCACCCCACCTCACCTTTCCCGTTAAGCAGCCATAGTGTGTTTTCTGCATGTGTGACTCTGTTCTGTTTTGTAATTCAGTTCAAGTGTAACGGTTTTTACATTCCCTCTATCAGTGATACCTTATGAGAAGTGTCCTTTTCTGTGTGACTTATTTCACTTAGAATCGTCGTACCTAAATCCACTCATCATGCTGCTACTAACCTTACGACATTGATTTCCTCGCTGAGTGATATTCCATTGTACATAAGGACCACAACTTCTTTATCCATTTTTCTCTTTCCTGGGATATTTAAGGTGGAATGAAGTGGAGGTCCTGGTCAACAGAGCAGCCCTAAACTTTGGGGTGCTTGTGTCTTGCTGATTTTTCATTTTCCCAATTTATACCCCCATGAGTGGAAGTGCCCTATGCTCTCTAAGCTGTGTTTTTCAGATGTTTCAGGACTCACCGGACACTTCTCCGGAGTGGCTCTTGGCAATTTACATCCCGCCCATCAGTGTAGCAAGGCTCCCATTTCTCCATGGCCTGTCCTGCATTTCTGGTTTTGACACATTTTTCAGCATGGCCCTTTGGACCGATGGGAAGCGAGACTTCTTTGTAGCGCTGATTTGCCTTTCCAGGTTGCTTGGTTGGCCAAAAAGGGCGTATGCGTTTTTTCCTGAATATATTCAGGAAAAAACGCATACGCCCTTTTTGGCCAAGGGCATCATTGTCAACGTTTTGCCGCTTTTCATGTGCTTTAAAGGCGATTCGTATCTACCTCCTGAAATCTGTTTCCTGCAATTCTGCCTTGATTTCAAATCCTCTTCTTTGCCTTCCCTCAATATATTTGTGGACGAGAGTTATCATTTATAACTCTGCAGGTTTGTGAATTGCAGTGCCCTGAACCTCCATTTTACAACTCGTTTTTATGGGAGCTGGCCGCAAAATCGCAGAATGGCTTCAGGCCCTGTTCTGGTTCCGGGGGGCAGGCTGAGCCTGTGGTTAATTCTTCTTTCTGATGGGAAAATAGAGTGACCTGTGCCTGTCCCAACACCAAGAGCTAGTCTCTCGTTGGTTCCACGTCTTCCCGTTTATCCTCAGGACAAATTGCAACCTGTATGGAACAGGAGGTTAAAGGTGCTGATGCTCCAAGTAGGGAGCTTGCTAGTAAAGCGGCTGGAATGGCGAACCCGGGCACAAGGAGATGAGAAATGAGGTGCGTTTTAGAAACCTTTCCCCATCACACGGTGTACCATCTTCTGGGTTTCTCATGCATGTTTTTGATGTAGGAAGATGCCCTTGAACCTGGAGATTTGGGACCCATGCGATGGGTACCACGCAGTATTCCTTTAAAGGGTCTGCGTTTGCTCACCCAACCTCACCAAACCTCTCAGCCCCAAGAGTGTCCACCCTTATGTCTCATCCAGCTGTGCGTCTAGATATGGTCAATCCAGGTTGCATCACAGCCCCTGAACGCATTGTGTAAGAATTTCTCTCTCTTTCACTGTCTTTGTTTCATGGGTGTTTCAAAGTAATTTATTTTTATAATGGGGTTTAGCTGCTTTTCACTGCTGTGTTTATGCCGCTTTACACCCACTTGACACACTAACAGAGAGATATCAATACATAGGTTTTACGATTATTATTAGTCAGATATATTCTTGTGCGGTGAATAGGGCGTGTTGAGTCCAGTTCTCTGAGCAAGGAGTAGGTCTTGTCTATTACATATTGGGTTTATGGAACGGTATCTGAGCTAATTTGATACCCTTGTTTTATGTATCACCCCACCTCACCTTTCCCGTTAAGCAGCCATAGTGTGTTTTCTGCATGTGTGACTCTGTTCTGTTTTGTAATTCAGTTCAAGTGTAACGGTTTTTACATTCCCTCTATCAGTGATACCTTATGAGAAGTGTCCTTTTCTGTGTGACTTATTTCACTTAGAATCGTCGTACCTAAATCCACTCATCATGCTGCTACTAACCTTACGACATTGATTTCCTCGCTGAGTGATATTCCATTGTACATAAGGACCACAACTTCTTTATCCATTTTTCTCTTTCCTGGGATATTTAAGGTGGAATGAAGTGGAGGTCCTGGTCAACAGAGCAGCCCTAAACTTTGGGGTGCTTGTGTCTTGCTGATTTTTAATTTTCCCAATTTATACCCCCATGAGTGGAAGTGCCCTATGCTCTCTAAGCTGTGTTTTTCAGATGTTTCAGGACTCACCGGACACTTCTCCGGAGTGGCTCTTGGCAATTTACATCCCGCCCATCAGTGTAGCAAGGCTCCCATTTCTCCATGGCCTGTCCTGCATTTCTGGTTTTGACACTTTTTTCAGCATGGCCCTTTGGACCGATGGGAAGCGAGACTTCTTTGTAGCGCTGATTTGCCTTTCCAGGTTGCTTGGTTGGCCAAAAAGGGCGTATGCGTTTTTTCCTGAATATATTCAGGAAAAAACGCATACGCCCTTTTTGGCCAAGGGCATCATTGTCAACGTTTTGCCGCTTTTCATGTGCTTTAAAGGCGATTCGTATCTACCTCCTGAAATCTGTTTCCTGCAATTCTGCCTTGATTTCAAATCCTCTTCTTTGCCTTCCCTCAATATATTTGTGGACGAGAGTTATCATTTATAACTCTGCAGGTTTGTGAATTGCAGTGCCCTGAACCTCCATTTTACAACTCGTTTTTATGGGAGCTGGCGGCAAAATCGCAGAATGGCTTCAGGCCCTGTTCTGGTTCCGGGGGGCAGGCTGAGCCTGTGGTTAATTCTTCTTTCTGATGGGAAAATAGAGTGACCTGTGCCTGTCCCAACACCAAGAGCTAGTCTCTCGTTGGTTCCACGTCTTCCCGTTTATCCTCAGGACAAATTGCAACCTGTATGGAACAGGAGGTTAAAGGTGCTGATGCTCCAAGTAGGGAGCTTGCTAGTAAAGCGGCTGGAATGGCGAACCCGGGCACAAGGAGATGAGAAATGAGGTGCGTTTTAGAAACCTTTCCCCATCACACGGTGTACCATCTTCTGGGTTTCTCATGCATGTTTTTGATGTAGGAAGATGCCCTTGAACCTGGAGATTTGGGACCCATGCGATGGGTACCACGCAGTATTCCTTTAAAGGGTCTGCGTTTGCTCACCCAACCTCACCAAAGCTCTCAGCCCCAAGAGTGTCCACCCTTATGTCTCATCCAGCTGTGCGTCTAGATATGGTCAATCCAGGTTGCATCACAGCCCCTGAACGCATTGTGTAAGAATTCCTCTCTCTTTCACTGTCTTTGTTTCATGGGTGTTTCAAAGTAATTTATTTTTATACTGGGGTTTAGCTGCTTTTCACTGCTGTGTTTATGCCGCTTTACACCCACTTGACACACTAACAGAGAGATATCAATACATAGGTTTTACGATTATTATTAGTCAGATATATTCTTGTGCGGTGAATAGGGCGTGTTGAGTCCAGTTCTCTGAGCAAGGAGTAGGTCTTGTCTATTACATATTGGGTTTATGGAACGGTATCTGAGCTAATTTGATACCCTTGTTTTATGTATCACCCCACCTCACCTTTCCCGTTAAGCAGCCATAGTGTGTTTTCTGCATGTGTGACTCTGTTCTGTTTTGTAATTCAGTTCAAGTGTAACGGTTTTTACATTCCCTCTATCAGTGATACCTTATGAGAAGTGTCCTTTTCTGTGTGACTTATTTCACTTAGAATCGTCGTACCTAAATCCACTCATCATGCTGCTACTAACCTTACGACATTGATTTCCTGGCTGAGTGATATTCCATTGTACATAAGGACCACAACTTCTTTATCCATTTTTCTCTTTCCTGGGATATTTAAGGTGGAATGAAGTGGAGGTCCTGGTCAACAGAGCAGCCCTAAACTTTGGGGTGCTTGTGTCTTGCTGATTTTTAATTTTCCCAATTTATACCCCCATGAGTGGAAGTGCCCTATGCTCTCTAAGCTGTGTTTTTCAGATGTTTCAGGACTCACCGGACACTTCTCCGGAGTGGCTCTTGGCAATTTACATCCCGCCCATCAGTGTAGCAAGGCTCCCATTTCTCCATGGCCTGTCCTGCATTTCTGGTTTTGACACTTTTTTCAGCATGGCCCTTTGGACCGATGGGAAGCGAGACTTCTTTGTAGCGCTGATTTGCCTTTCCAGGTTGCTTGGTTGGCCAAAAAGGGCGTATGCGTTTTTTCCTGAATATATTCAGGAAAAAACGCATACGCCCTTTTTGGCCAAGGGCATCATTGTCAACGTTTTGCCGCTTTTCATGTGCTTTAAAGGCGATTCGTATCTACCTCCTGAAATCTGTTTCCTGCAATTCTGCCTTGATTTCAAATCCTCTTCTTTGCCTTCCCTCAATATATTTGTGGACGAGAGTTATCATTTATAACTCTGCAGGTTTGTGAATTGCAGTGCCCTGAACCTCCATTTTACAACTCGTTTTTATGGGAGCTGGCCGCAAAATCGCAGAATGGCTTCAGGCCCTGTTCTGGTTCCGGGGGGCAGGCTGAGCCTGTGGTTAATTCTTCTTTCTGATGGGAAAATAGAGTGACCTGTGCCTGTCCCAACACCAAGAGCTAGTCTCTCGTTGGTTCCACGTCTTCCCGTTTATCCTCAGGACAAATTGCAACCTGTATGGAACAGGAGGTTAAAGGTGCTGATGCTCCAAGTAGGGAGCTTGCTAGTAAAGCGGCTGGAATGGCGAACCCGGGCACAAGGAGATGAGAAATGAGGTGCGTTTTAGAAACCTTTCCCCATCACACGGTGTACCATCTTCTGGGTTTCTCATGCATGTTTTTGATGTAGGAAGATGCCCTTGAACCTGGAGATTTGGGACCCATGCGATGGGTACCACGCAGTATTCCTTTAAAGGGTCTGCGTTTGCTCACCCAACCTCACCAAAGCTCTCAGCCCCAAGAGTGTCCACCCTTATGTCTCATCCAGCTGTGCGTCTAGATATGGTCAATCCAGGTTGCATCACAGCCCCTGAACGCATTGTGTAAGAATTTCTCTCTCTTTCACTGTCTTTGTTTCATGGGTGTTTCAAAGTAAT
Source organism: Balaenoptera borealis (assembly GCF_965194805.1). Classification (NCBI taxonomy): domain Eukaryota; kingdom Metazoa; phylum Chordata; class Mammalia; order Artiodactyla; family Balaenopteridae; genus Balaenoptera; species Balaenoptera borealis. The sequence continues at coordinate 744,045 of NW_028123851.1, read as the reverse complement.
TTATTTTTATAATGGGGTTTAGCTGCTTTTCACTGCTGTGTTTATGCCGCTTTACACCCACTTGACACACTAACAGAGAGATATCAATACATAGGTTTTACGATTATTATTAGTCAGATATATTCTTGTGCGGTGAATAGGGCGTGTTGAGTCCAGTTCTCTGAGCAAGGAGTAGGTCTTGTCTATTACATATTGGGTTTATGGAACGGTATCTGAGCTAATTTGATACCCTTGTTTTATGTATCACCCCACCTCACCTTTCCCGTTAAGCAGCCATAGTGTGTTTTCTGCATGTGTGACTCTGTTCTGTTTTGTAATTCAGTTCAAGTGTAACGGTTTTTACATTCCCTCTATCAGTGATACCTTATGAGAAGTGTCCTTTTCTGTGTGACTTATTTCACTTAGAATCGTCGTACCTAAATCCACTCATCATGCTGCTACTAACCTTACGACATTGATTTCCTGGCTGAGTGATATTCCATTGTACATAAGGACCACAACTTCTTTATCCATTTTTCTCTTTCCTGGGATATTTAAGGTGGAATGAAGTGGAGGTCCTGGTCAACAGAGCAGCCCTAAACTTTGGGGTGCTTGTGTCTTGCTGATTTTTAATTTTCCCAATTTATACCCCCATGAGTGGAAGTGCCCTATGCTCTCTAAGCTGTGTTTTTCAGATGTTTCAGGACTCACCGGACACTTCTCCGGAGTGGCTCTTGGCAATTTACATCCCGCCCATCAGTGTAGCAAGGCTCCCATTTCTCCATGGCCTGTCCTGCATTTCTGGTTTTGACACTTTTTTCAGCATGGCCCTTTGGACCGATGGGAAGCGAGACTTCTTTGTAGCGCTGATTTGCCTTTCCAGGTTGCTTGGTTGGCCAAAAAGGGCGTATGCGTTTTTTCCTGAATATATTCAGGAAAAAACGCATACGCCCTTTTTGGCCAAGGGCATCATTGTCAACGTTTTGCCGCTTTTCATGTGCTTTAAAGGCGATTCGTATCTACCTCCTGAAATCTGTTTCCTGCAATTCTGCCTTGATTTCAAATCCTCTTCTTTGCCTTCCCTCAATATATTTGTGGACGAGAGTTATCATTTATAACTCTGCAGGTTTGTGAATTGCAGTGCCCTGAACCTCCATTTTACAACTCGTTTTTATGGGAGCTGGCCGCAAAATCGCAGAATGGCTTCAGGCCCTGTTCTGGTTCCGGGGGGCAGGCTGAGCCTGTGGTTAATTCTTCTTTCTGATGGGAAAATAGAGTGACCTGTGCCTGTCCCAACACCAAGAGCTAGTCTCTCGTTGGTTCCACGTCTTCCCGTTTATCCTCAGGACAAATTGCAACCTGTATGGAACAGGAGGTTAAAGGTGCTGATGCTCCAAGTAGGGAGCTTGCTAGTAAAGCGGCTGGAATGGCGAACCCGGGCACAAGGAGATGAGAAATGAGGTGCGTTTTAGAAACCTTTCCCCATCACACGGTGTACCATCTTCTGGGTTTCTCATGCATGTTTTTGATGTAGGAAGATGCCCTTGAACCTGGAGATTTGGGACCCATGCGATGGGTACCACGCAGTATTCCTTTAAAGGGTCTGTGTTTGCTCACCCAACCTCACCAAACCTCTCAGCCCCAAGAGTGTCCACCCTTATGTCTCATCCAGCTGTGCGTCTAGATATGGTCAATCCAGGTTGCATCACAGCCCCTGAACGCATTGTGTAAGAATTTCTCTCTCTTTCACTGTCTTTGTTTCATGGGTGTTTCAAAGTAATTTATTTTTATACTGGGGTTTAGCTGCTTTTCACTGCTGTGTTTATGCCGCTTTACACCCACTTGACACACTAACAGAGAGATATCAATACATAGGTTTTACGATTATTATTAGTCAGATATATTCTTGTGCGGTGAATAGGGCGTGTTGAGTCCAGTTCTCTGAGCAAGGAGTAGGTCTTGTCTATTACATATTGGGTTTATGGAACGGTATCTGAGCTAATTTGATACCCTTGTTTTATGTATCACCCCACCTCACCTTTCCCGTTAAGCAGCCATAGTGTGTTTTCTGCATGTGTGACTCTGTTCTGTTTTGTAATTCAGTTCAAGTGTAACGGTTTTTACATTCCCTCTATCAGTGATACCTTATGAGAAGTGTCCTTTTCTGTGTGACTTATTTCACTTAGAATCGTCGTACCTAAATCCACTCATCATGCTGCTACTAACCTTACGACATTGATTTCCTGGCTGAGTGATATTCCATTGTACATAAGGACCACAACTTCTTTATCCATTTTTCTCTTTCCTGGGATATTTAAGGTGGAATGAAGTGGAGGTCCTGGTCAACAGAGCAGCCCTAAACTTTGGGGTGCTTGTGTCTTGCTGATTTTTAATTTTCCCAATTTATACCCCCATGAGTGGAAGTGCCCTATGCTCTCTAAGCTGTGTTTTTCAGATGTTTCAGGACTCACCGGACACTTCTCCGGAGTGGCTCTTGGCAATTTACATCCCGCCCATCAGTGTAGCAAGGCTCCCATTTCTCCATGGCCTGTCCTGCATTTCTGGTTTTGACACTTTTTTCAGCATGGCCCTTTGGACCGATGGGAAGCGAGACTTCTTTGTAGCGCTGATTTGCCTTTCCAGGTTGCTTGGTTGGCCAAAAAGGGCGTATGCGTTTTTTCCTGAATATATTCAGGAAAAAACGCATACGCCCTTTTTGGCCAAGGGCATCATTGTCAACGTTTTGCCGCTTTTCATGTGCTTTAAAGGCGATTCGTATCTATCTCCTGAAATCTGTTTCCTGCAATTCTGCCTTGATTTCAAATCCTCTTCTTTGCCTTCCCTCAATATATCTGTGGACGAGAGTTATCATTTATAACTCTGCAGGTTTGTGAATTGCAGTGCCCTGAACCTCCATTTTAAAACTCGCGTTTTTGGGAGCTGGCCGCAAAAGCGCAGGATGGCTTCAGGCCCTGTTCTTGTTCCGGGTGGCAGGCTGAGCCTGTGGTTAATTCTTCTTCCTGATGGGAAAATAGAGTGACCTGTGCCTGTCCCAACACCAAGAGCTAGTCTCTCATTGGTTCCCCGTCTTCCCGTTCATCTTCAGGACAAATTGCAACCAGTATGGAACAGGAGGTTAAAGGTGCTGATGCTCCAAGTAGGGAGATTGCTAGTAAGGCAGCTGGAATGGCGAACCCGGGCACAAGGAGATGAGAAATGAGGTGCGTTTTAGAAACCTTTCCCCATCACACGGTGTACCATCTTCTGGGTTTCTCATGCATGTTTTCGATGTAGGAAGATGCCCTTGAACCTGGACATTTGGGACCCATGCGACGGGTACCACGCAGTATTACTTTAAAGGGTCTGCGTTTGCTCACCCAACCTCACCAAACCTCTCAGCCCCAAGAGTGTCCACCCTTATGTCTCATCCAGCTGTGGGTCTAGATATGGTCAATCCAGGTTGCATCACAGCCCCTGATCGCATTGTGTAAGAATTTCTCTCTCTTTCACTGTCTTTGTTTCATGGGTGTTTCAAAGTAATTTATTTTTATAATGGGGTTTAGCTGCTTTTCACTGCTGTGTTTATGCCGCTTTACACCCACTTGACACACTAACAGAGAGATATCAATACATAGGTTTTAAGATTATTACTAGTCAGATATATTCTTGTGTGGTGAATAGGGCGTGTTGAGTCCAGTTCTCTGAGCAAGGAGTAGGTCTTGTCTATTACATATTGGGTTTATGGAACGGTATCTGAGCTAATTTGAAACCCTTGTTTTATGTATCACCCCACCTCACCTTTCCCGTTAAGCAGCCATAGTGTGTTTTCTGCATGTGTGACTCTGTTCTGTTTTGTAATTCAGTTCAAGTGTAACGGTTTTTACATTCCCTCTATCAGTGATACCTTATGAGAAGTGTCCTTTTCTGTGTGACTTATTTCACTTAGTATCGTCGTACCTAAATCCACTCATCATGCTGCTACTAGCCTTATGACATTGATTTCATGGCTGAGTGATATTCCATTGTACATAAGGACCACAACTTCTTTATCCATTTTTCTCTTTCCTGGGATATTTAAGTTGGAATGAACTGGAGGTCCTTGTCAACAGAGCAGCCCTAAACTTTGGGGTGCTTGTGTCTTGCTGATTTTTAAATTTCCCAATTTATACCCCCATGAGTGGAAGTGCCCTATGCTCTCTAAGCTGTGTTTTTTAGATGTTTCAGGACACACCGTACACTTCTCCAGAGTGGTTGTTGGCAATTTACATCCCGCCCATCAGTGTAGCAAGGCTCCCATTTCTCCATGGCCTGTCATGCATTTCTGGTTTTGACACGTTTTTCAGCATGGCCCTTTTGACCGATGGGAAGCGAGACTTCTTTGTAGCGCTGATTTGCTTTTCCAGGTTGCTTGGTTGGCCAAAAAGGGCATATGCGTTTTTTTCTGAATATATTCAGGAAAAAACGCATACGCCCTTTTTGGCCAAGGGCATCATTGTCAACGTTTTGCCGCTTTTCATGTGCTTTAAAGGCGATTCGAATCTACCTCCTGAAATCTGTTTCCTGCAATTCTGCCTTGATTTCAAATCCTCTTCTTTGCCTTCCCTCAATATATTTGTGGACGAGAGTTATCATTTATAACTCTGCAGGTTTGTGAATTGCAGTGCCCTGAACCTCCATTTTACAACTCGTTTTTATGGGAGCTGGCCGCAAAATCGCAGAATGGCTTCAGGCCCTGTTCTGGTTCCGGGGGGCAGGCTGAGCCTGTGGTTAATTCTTCTTTCTGATGGGAAAATAGAGTGACCTGTGCCTGTCCCAACACCAAGAGCTAGTCTCTCGTTGGTTCCACGTCTTCCCGTTTATCCTCAGGACAAATTGCAACCTGTATGGAACAGGAGGTTAAAGGTGCTGATGCTCCAAGTAGGGAGCTTGCTAGTAAAGCGGCTGGAATGGCGAACCCGGGCACAAGGAGATGAGAAATGAGGTGCGTTTTAGAAACCTTTCCCCATCACACGGTGTACCATCTTCTGGGTTTCTCATGCATGTTTTTGATGTAGGAAGATGCCCTTGAACCTGGAGATTTGGGACCCATGCGATGGGTACCACGCAGTATTCCTTTAAAGGGTCTGCGTTTGCTCACCCAACCTCACCAAAGCTCTCAGCCCCAAGAGTGTCCACCCTTATGTCTCATCCAGCTGTGCGTCTAGATATGGTCAATCCAGGTTGCATCACAGCCCCTGAACGCATTGTGTAAGAATTTCTCTCTCTTTCACTGTCTTTGTTTCATGGGTGTTTCAAAGTAATTTATTTTTATAATGGGGTTTAGCTGCTTTTCACTGCTGTGTTTATGCCGCTTTACACCCACTTGACACACTAACAGAGAGATATCAATACATAGGTTTTACGATTATTATTAGTCAGATATATTCTTGTGCGGTGAATAGGGCGTGTTGAGTCCAGTTCTCTGAGCAAGGAGTAGGTCTTGTCTATTACATATTGGGTTTATGGAACGGTATCTGAGCTAATTTGATACCCTTGTTTTATGTATCACCCCACCTCACCTTTCCCGTTAAGCAGCCATAGTGTGTTTTCTGCATGTGTGACTCTGTTCTGTTTTGTAATTCAGTTCAAGTGTAACGGTTTTTACATTCCCTCTATCAGTGATACCTTATGAGAAGTGTCCTTTTCTGTGTGACTTATTTCACTTAGAATCGTCGTACCTAAATCCACTCATCATGCTGCTACTAACCTTACGACATTGATTTCCTGGCTGAGTGATATTCCATTGTACATAAGGACCACAACTTCTTTATCCATTTTTCTCTTTCCTGGGATATTTAAGGTGGAATGAAGTGGAGGTCCTGGTCAACAGAGCAGCCCTAAACTTTGGGGTGCTTGTGTTTTGCTGATTTTTAATTTTCCCAATTTATACCCCCATGAGTGGAAGTGCCCTATGCTCTCTAAGCTGTGTTTTTCAGATGTTTCAGGACTCACCGGACACTTCTCCGGAGTGGCTCTTGGCAATTTACATCCCGCCCATCAGTGTAGCAAGGCTCCCATTTCTCCATGGCCTGTCCTGCATTTCTGGTTTTGACACTTTTTTCAGCATGGCCCTTTGGACCGATGGGAAGCGAGACTTCTTTGTAGCGCTGATTTGCCTTTCCAGGTTGCTTGGTTGGCCAAAAAGGGCGTATGCGTTTTTTCCTGAATATATTCAGGAAAAAACGCATACGCCCTTTTTGGCCAAGGGCATCATTGTCAACGTTTTGCCGCTTTTCATGTGCTTTAAAGGCGATTCGTATCTACCTCCTGAAATCTGTTTCCTGCAATTCTGCCTTGATTTCAAATCCTCTTCTTTGCCTTCCCTCAATATATTTGTGGACGAGAGTTATCATTTATAACTCTGCAGGTTTGTGAATTGCAGTGCCCTGAACCTCCATTTTACAACTCGTTTTTATGGGAGCTGGCCGCAAAATCGCAGAATGGCTTCAGGCCCTGTTCTGGTTCCGGGGGGCAGGCTGAGCCTGTGGTTAATTCTTCTTTCTGATGGGAAAATAGAGTGACCTGTGCCTGTCCCAACACCAAGAGCTAGTCTCTCGTTGGTTCCACGTCTTCCCGTTTATCCTCAGGACAAATTGCAACCTGTATGGAACAGGAGGTTAAAGGTGCTGATGCTCCAAGTAGGGAGCTTGCTAGTAAAGTGGCTGGAATGGCGAACCCGGGCACAAGGAGATGAGAAATGAGGTGCGTTTTAGAAACCTTTCCCCATCACACGGTGTACCATCTTCTGGGTTTCTCATGCATGTTTTTGATGTAGGAAGATGCCCTTGAACCTGGAGATTTGGGACCCATGCGATGGGTACCACGCAGTATTCCTTTAAAGGGTCTGCGTTTGCTCACCCAACCTCACCAAACCTCTCAGCCCCAAGAGTGTCCACCCTTATGTCTCATCCAGCTGTGCGTCTAGATATGGTCAATCCAGGTTGCATCACAGCCCCTGAACGCATTGTGTAAGAATTTCTCTCTCTTTCACTGTCTTTGTTTCATGGGTGTTTCAAAGTAATTTATTTTTATAATGGGGTTTAGCTGCTTTTCACTGCTGTGTTTATGCCGCTTTACACCCACTTGACACACTAACAGAGAGATATCAATACATAGGTTTTACGATTATTATTAGTCAGATATATTCTTGTGCGGTGAATAGGGCGTGTTGAGTCCAGTTCTCTGAGCAAGGAGTAGGTCTTGTCTATTACATATTGGGTTTATGGAACGGTATCTGAGCTAATTTGATACCCTTGTTTTATGTATCACCCCACCTCACCTTTCCCGTTAAGCAGCCATAGTGTGTTTTCTGCATGTGTGACTCTGTTCTGTTTTGTAATTCAGTTCAAGTGTAACGGTTTTTACATTCCCTCTATCAGTGATACCTTATGAGAAGTGTCCTTTTCTGTGTGACTTATTTCACTTAGAATCGTCGTACCTAAATCCACTCATCATGCTGCTACTAACCTTACGACATTGATTTCCTGGCTGAGTGATATTCCATTGTACATAAGGACCACAACTTCTTTATCCATTTTTCTCTTTCCTGGGATATTTAAGGTGGAATGAAGTGGAGGTCCTGGTCAACAGAGCAGCCCTAAACTTTGGGGTGCTTGTGTTTTGCTGATTTTTAATTTTCCCAATTTATACCCCCATGAGTGGAAGTGCCCTATGCTCTCTAAGCTGTGTTTTTCAGATGTTTCAGGACTCACCGGACACTTCTCCGGAGTGGCTCTTGGCAATTTACATCCCGCCCATCAGTGTAGCAAGGCTCCCATTTCTCCATGGCCTGTCCTGCATTTCTGGTTTTGACACTTTTTTCAGCATGGCCCTTTGGACCGATGGGAAGCGAGACTTCTTTGTAGCGCTGATTTGCCTTTCCAGGTTGCTTGGTTGGCCAAAAAGGGCGTATGCGTTTTTTCCTGAATATATTCAGGAAAAAACGCATACGCCCTTTTTGGCCAAGGGCATCATTGTCAACGTTTTGCCGCTTTTCATGTGCTTTAAAGGCGATTCGTATCTACCTCCTGAAATCTGTTTCCTGCAATTCTGCCTTGATTTCAAATCCTCTTCTTTGCCTTCCCTCAATATATTTGTGGACGAGAGTTATCATTTATAACTCTGCAGGTTTGTGAATTGCAGTGCCCTGAACCTCCATTTTACAACTCGTTTTTATGGGAGCTGGCCGCAAAATCGCAGAATGGCTTCAGGCCCTGTTCTGGTTCCGGGGGGCAGGCTGAGCCTGTGGTTAATTCTTCTTTCTGATGGGAAAATAGAGTGACCTGTGCCTGTCCCAACACCAAGAGCTAGTCTCTCGTTGGTTCCACGTCTTCCCGTTTATCCTCAGGACAAATTGCAACCTGTATGGAACAGGAGGTTAAAGGTGCTGATGCTCCAAGTAGGGAGCTTGCTAGTAAAGCGGCTGGAATGGCGAACCCGGGCACAAGGAGATGAGAAATGAGGTGCGTTTTAGAAACCTTTCCCCATCACACGGTGTACCATCTTCTGGGTTTCTCATGCATGTTTTTGATGTAGGAAGATGCCCTTGAACCTGGAGATTTGGGACCCATGCGATGGGTACCACGCAGTATTCCTTTAAAGGGTCTGCGTTTGCTCACCCAACCTCACCAAAGCTCTCAGCCCCAAGAGTGTCCACCCTTATGTCTCATCCAGCTGTGCGTCTAGATATGGTCAATCCAGGTTGCATCACAGCCCCTGAACGCATTGTGTAAGAATTTCTCTCTCTTTCACTGTCTTTGTTTCATGGGTGTTTCAAAGTAATTTATTTTTATAATGGGGTTTAGCTGCTTTTCACTGCTGTGTTTATGCCGCTTTACACCCACTTGACACACTAACAGAGAGATATCAATACATAGGTTTTACGATTATTATTAGTCAGATATATTCTTGTGCGGTGAATAGGGCGTGTTGAGTCCAGTTCTCTGAGCAAGGAGTAGGTCTTGTCTATTACATATTGGGTTTATGGAACGGTATCTGAGCTAATTTGATACCCTTGTTTTATGTATCACCCCACCTCACCTTTCCCGTTAAGCAGCCATAGTGTGTTTTCTGCATGTGTGACTCTGTTCTGTTTTGTAATTCAGTTCAAGTGTAACGGTTTTTACATTCCCTCTATCAGTGATACCTTATGAGAAGTGTCCTTTTCTGTGTGACTTATTTCACTTAGAATCGTCGTACCTAAATCCACTCATCATGCTGCTACTAACCTTACGACATTGATTTCCTGGCTGAGTGATATTCCATTGTACATAAGGACCACAACTTCTTTATCCATTTTTCTCTTTCCTGGGATATTTAAGGTGGAATGAAGTGGAGGTCCTGGTCAACAGAGCAGCCCTAAACTTTGGGGTGCTTGTGTCTTGCTGATTTTTAATTTTCCCAATTTATACCCCCATGAGTGGAAGTGCCCTATGCTCTCTAAGCTGTGTTTTTCAGATGTTTCAGGACTCACCGGACACTTCTCCGGAGTGGCTCTTGGCAATTTACATCCCGCCCATCAGTGTAGCAAGGCTCCCATTTCTCCATGGCCTGTCCTGCATTTCTGGTTTTGACACATTTTTCAGCATGGCCCTTTGGACCGATGGGAAGCGAGACTTCTTTGTAGCGCTGATTTGCCTTTCCAGGTTGCTTGGTTGGCCAAAAAGGGCGTATGCGTTTTTTCCTGAATATATTCAGGAAAAAACGCATACGCCCTTTTTGGCCAAGGGCATCATTGTCAACGTTTTGCCGCTTTTCATGTGCTTTAAAGGCGATTCGTATCTACCTCCTGAAATCTGTTTCCTGCAATTCTGCCTTGATTTCAAATCCTCTTCTTTGCCTTCCCTCAATATATTTGTGGACGAGAGTTATCATTTATAACTCTGCAGGTTTGTGAATTGCAGTGCCCTGAACCTCCATTTTACAACTCGTTTTTATGGGAGCTGGCGGCAAAATCGCAGAATGGCTTCAGGCCCTGTTCTGGTTCCGGGGGGCAGGCTGAGCCTGTGGTTAATTCTTCTTTCTGATGGGAAAATAGAGTGACCTGTGCCTGTCCCAACACCAAGAGCTAGTCTCTCGTTGGTTCCACGTCTTCCCGTTTATCCTCAGGACAAATTGCAACCTGTATGGAACAGGAGGTTAAAGGTGCTGATGCTCCAAGTAGGGAGCTTGCTAGTAAAGCGGCTGGAATGGCGAACCCGGGCACAAGGAGATGAGAAATGAGGTGCGTTTTAGAAACCTTTCCCCATCACACGGTGTACCATCTTCTGGGTTTCTCATGCATGTTTTTGATGTAGGAAGATGCCCTTGAACCTGGAGATTTGGGACCCATGCGATGGGTACCACGCAGTATTCCTTTAAAGGGTCTGCGTTTGCTCACCCAACCTCACCAAACCTCTCAGCCCCAAGAGTGTCCACCCTTATGTCTCATCCAGCTGTGCGTCTAGATATGGTCAATCCAGGTTGCATCACAGCCCCTGAACGCATTGTGTAAGAATTTCTCTCTCTTTCACTGTCTTTGTTTCATGGGTGTTTCAAAGTAATTTATTTTTATACTGGGGTTTAGCTGCTTTTCACTGCTGTGTTTATGCCGCTTTACACCCACTTGACACACTAACAGAGAGATATCAATACATAGGTTTTATGATTATTATTAGTCAGATATATTCTTGTGCGGTGAATAGGGCGTGTTGAGTCCAGTTCTCTGAGCAAGGAGTAGGTCTTGTCTATTACATATTGGGTTTATGGAACGGTATCTGAGCTAATTTGATACCCTTGTTTTATGTATCACCCCACCTCACCTTTCCCGTTAAGCAGCCATAGTGTGTTTTCTGCATGTGTGACTCTGTTCTGTTTTGTAATTCAGTTCAAGTGTAACGGTTTTTACATTCCCTCTATCAGTGATACCTTATGAGAAGTGTCCTTTTCTGTGTGACTTATTTCACTTAGAATCGTCGTACCTAAATCCACTCATCATGCTGCTACTAACCTTACGACATTGATTTCCTGGCTGAGTGATATTCCATTGTACATAAGGACCACAACTTCTTTATCCATTTTTCTCTTTCCTGGGATATTTAAGGTGGAATGAAGTGGAGGTCCTGGTCAACAGAGCAGCCCTAAACTTTGGGGTGCTTGTGTTTTGCTGATTTTTAATTTTCCCAATTTATACCCCCATGAGTGGAAGTGCCCTATGCTCTCTAAGCTGTGTTTTTCAGATGTTTCAGGACTCACCGGACACTTCTCCGGAGTGGCTCTTGGCAATTTACATCCCGCCCATCAGTGTAGCAAGGCTCCCATTTCTCCATGGCCTGTCCTGCATTTCTGGTTTTGACACTTTTTTCAGCATGGCCCTTTGGACCGATGGGAAGCGAGACTTCTTTGTAGCGCTGATTTGCCTTTCCAGGTTGCTTGGTTGGCCAAAAAGGGCGTATGCGTTTTTTCCTGAATATATTCAGGAAAAAACGCATACGCCCTTTTTGGCCAAGGGCATCATTGTCAACGTTTTGCCGCTTTTCATGTGCTTTAAAGGCGATTCGTATCTACCTCCTGAAATCTGTTTCCTGCAATTCTGCCTTGATTTCAAATCCTCTTCTTTGCCTTCCCTCAATATATTTGTGGACGAGAGTTATCATTTATAACTCTGCAGGTTTGTGAATTGCAGTGCCCTGAACCTCCATTTTACAACTCGTTTTTATGGGAGCTGGCCGCAAAATCGCAGAATGGCTTCAGGCCCTGTTCTGGTTCCGGGGGGCAGGCTGAGCCTGTGGTTAATTCTTCTTTCTGATGGGAAAATAGAGTGACCTGTGCCTGTCCCAACACCAAGAGCTAGTCTCTCGTTGGTTCCACGTCTTCCCGTTTATCCTCAGGACAAATTGCAACCTGTATGGAACAGGAGGTTAAAGGTGCTGATGCTCCAAGTAGGGAGCTTGCTAGTAAAGCGGCTGGAATGGCGAACCCGGGCACAAGGAGATGAGAAATGAGGTGCGTTTTAGAAACCTTTCCCCATCACACGGTGTACCATCTTCTGGGTTTCTCATGCATGTTTTTGATGTAGGAAGATGCCCTTGAACCTGGAGATTTGGGACCCATGCGATGGGTACCACGCAGTATTCCTTTAAAGGGTCTGCGTTTGCTCACCCAACCTCACCAAAGCTCTCAGCCCCAAGAGTGTCCACCCTTATGTCTCATCCAGCTGTGCGTCTAGATATGGTCAATCCAGGTTGCATCACAGCCCCTGAACGCATTGTGTAAGAATTTCTCTCTCTTTCACTGTCTTTGTTTCATGGGTGTTTCAAAGTAATTTATTTTTATAATGGGGTTTAGCTGCTTTTCACTGCTGTGTTTATGCCGCTTTACACCCACTTGACACACTAACAGAGAGATATCAATACATAGGTTTTACGATTATTATTAGTCAGATATATTCTTGTGCGGTGAATAGGGCGTGTTGAGTCCAGTTCTCTGAGCAAGGAGTAGGTCTTGTCTATTACATATTGGGTTTATGGAACGGTATCTGAGCTAATTTGATACCCTTGTTTTATGTATCACCCCACCTCACCTTTCCCGTTAAGCAGCCATAGTGTGTTTTCTGCATGTGTGACTCTGTTCTGTTTTGTAATTCAGTTCAAGTGTAACGGTTTTTACATTCCCTCTATCAGTGATACCTTATGAGAAGTGTCCTTTTCTGTGTGACTTATTTCACTTAGAATCGTCGTACCTAAATCCACTCATCATGCTGCTACTAACCTTACGACATTGATTTCCTGGCTGAGTGATATTCCATTGTACATAAGGACCACAACTTCTTTATCCATTTTTCTCTTTCCTGGGATATTTAAGGTGGAATGAAGTGGAGGTCCTGGTCAACAGAGCAGCCCTAAACTTTGGGGTGCTTGTGTCTTGCTGATTTTTAATTTTCCCAATTTATACCCCCATGAGTGGAAGTGCCCTATGCTCTCTAAGCTGTGTTTTTCAGATGTTTCAGGACTCACCGGACACTTCTCCGGAGTGGCTCTTGGCAATTTACATCCCGCCCATCAGTGTAGCAAGGCTCCCATTTCTCCATGGCCTGTCCTGCATTTCTGGTTTTGACACATTTTTCAGCATGGCCCTTTGGACCGATGGGAAGCGAGACTTCTTTGTAGCGCTGATTTGCCTTTCCAGGTTGCTTGGTTGGCCAAAAAGGGCGTATGCGTTTTTTCCTGAATATATTCAGGAAAAAACGCATACGCCCTTTTTGGCCAAGGGCATCATTGTCAACGTTTTGCCGCTTTTCATGTGCTTTAAAGGCGATTCGTATCTACCTCCTGAAATCTGTTTCCTGCAATTCTGCCTTGATTTCAAATCCTCTTCTTTGCCTTCCCTCAATATATTTGTGGACGAGAGTTATCATTTATAACTCTGCAGGTTTGTGAATTGCAGTGCCCTGAACCTCCATTTTACAACTCGTTTTTATGGGAGCTGGCGGCAAAATCGCAGAATGGCTTCAGGCCCTGTTCTGGTTCCGGGGGGCAGGCTGAGCCTGTGGTTAATTCTTCTTTCTGATGGGAAAATAGAGTGACCTGTGCCTGTCCCAACACCAAGAGCTAGTCTCTCGTTGGTTCCACGTCTTCCCGTTTATCCTCAGGACAAATTGCAACCTGTATGGAACAGGAGGTTAAAGGTGCTGATGCTCCAAGTAGGGAGCTTGCTAGTAAAGCGGCTGGAATGGCGAACCCGGGCACAAGGAGATGAGAAATGAGGTGCGTTTTAGAAACCTTTCCCCATCACACGGTGTACCATCTTCTGGGTTTCTCATGCATGTTTTTGATGTAGGAAGATGCCCTTGAACCTGGAGATTTGGGACCCATGCGATGGGTACCACGCAGTATTCCTTTAAAGGGTCTGCGTTTGCTCACCCAACCTCACCAAACCTCTCAGCCCCAAGAGTGTCCACCCTTATGTCTCATCCAGCTGTGCGTCTAGATATGGTCAATCCAGGTTGCATCACAGCCCCTGAACGCATTGTGTAAGAATTTCTCTCTCTTTCACTGTCTTTGTTTCATGGGTGTTTCAAAGTAATTTATTTTTATAATGGGGTTTAGCTGCTTTTCACTGCTGTGTTTATGCCGCTTTACACCCACTTGACACACTAACAGAGAGATATCAATACATAGGTTTTACGATTATTATTAGTCAGATATATTCTTGTGCGGTGAATAGGGCGTGTTGAGTCCAGTTCTCTGAGCAAGGAGTAGGTCTTGTCTATTACATATTGGGTTTATGGAACGGTATCTGAGCTAATTTGATACCCTTGTTTTATGTATCACCCCACCTCACCTTTCCCGTTAAGCAGCCATAGTGTGTTTTCTGCATGTGTGACTCTGTTCTGTTTTGTAATTCAGTTCAAGTGTAACGGTTTTTACATTCCCTCTATCAGTGATACCTTATGAGAAGTGTCCTTTTCTGTGTGACTTATTTCACTTAGAATCGTCGTACCTAAATCCACTCATCATGCTGCTACTAACCTTACGACATTGATTTCCTGGCTGAGTGATATTCCATTGTACATAAGGACCACAACTTCTTTATCCATTTTTCTCTTTCCTGGGATATTTAAGGTGGAATGAAGTGGAGGTCCTGGTCAACAGAGCAGCCCTAAACTTTGGGGTGCTTGTGTCTTGCTGATTTTTAATTTTCCCAATTTATACCCCCATGAGTGGAAGTGCCCTATGCTCTCTAAGCTGTGTTTTTCAGATGTTTCAGGACTCACCGGACACTTCTCCGGAGTGGCTCTTGGCAATTTACATCCCGCCCATCAGTGTAGCAAGGCTCCCATTTCTCCATGGCCTGTCCTGCATTTCTGGTTTTGACACTTTTTTCAGCATGGCCCTTTGGACCGATGGGAAGCGAGACTTCTTTGTAGCGCTGATTTGCCTTTCCAGGTTGCTTGGTTGGCCAAAAAGGGCGTATGCGTTTTTTCCTGAATATATTCAGGAAAAAACGCATACGCCCTTTTTGGCCAAGGGCATCATTGTCAACCTTTTGCCGCTTTTCATGTGCTTTAAAGGCGATTCGTATCTACCTCCTGAAATCTGTTTCCTGCAATTCTGCCTTGATTTCAAATCCTCTTCTTTGCCTTCCCTCAATATATTTGTGGACGAGAGTTATCATTTATAACTCTGCAGGTTTGTGAATTGCAGTGCCCTGAACCTCCATTTTACAACTCATTTTTATGGGAGCTGGCGGCAAAATCGCAGAATGGCTTCAGGCCCTGTTCTGGTTCCGGGGGGCAGGCTGAGCCTGTGGTTAATTCTTCTTTCTGATGGGAAAATAGAGTGACCTGTGCCTGTCCCAACACCAAGAGCTAGTCTCTCGTTGGTTCCACGTCTTCCCGTTTATCCTCAGGACAAATTGCAACCTGTATGGAACAGGAGGTTAAAGGTGCTGATGCTCCAAGTAGGGAGCTTGCTAGTAAAGCGGCTGGAATGGCGAACCCGGGCACAAGGAGATGAGAAATGAGGTGCGTTTTAGAAACCTTTCCCCATCACACGGTGTACCATCTTCTGGGTTTCTCATGCATGTTTTTGATGTAGGAAGATGCCCTTGAACCTGGAGATTTGGGACCCATGCGATGGGTACCACGCAGTATTCCTTTAAAGGGTCTGCGTTTGCTCACCCAACCTCACCAAACCTCTCAGCCCCAAGAGTGTCCACCCTTATGTCTCATCCAGCTGTGCGTCTAGATATGGTCAATCCAGGTTGCATCACAGCCCCTGAACGCATTGTGTAAGAATTTCTCTCTCTTTCACTGTCTTTGTTTCATGGGTGTTTCAAAGTAATTTATTTTTATACTGGGGTTTAGCTGCTTTTCACTGCTGTGTTTATGCCGCTTTACACCCACTTGACACACTAACAGAGAGATATCAATACATAGGTTTTACGATTATTATTAGTCAGATATATTCTTGTGCGGTGAATAGGGCGTGTTGAGTCCAGTTCTCTGAGCAAGGAGTAGGTCTTGTCTATTACATATTGGGTTTATGGAACGGTATCTGAGCTAATTTGATACCCTTGTTTTATGTATCACCCCACCTCACCTTTCCCGTTAAGCAGCCATAGTGTGTTTTCTGCATGTGTGACTCTGTTCTGTTTTGTAATTCAGTTCAAGTGTAACGGTTTTTACATTCCCTCTATCAGTGATACCTTATGAGAAGTGTCCTTTTCTGTGTGACTTATTTCACTTAGAATCGTCGTACCTAAATCCACTCATCATGCTGCTACTAACCTTACGACATTGATTTCCTGGCTGAGTGATATTCCATTGTACATAAGGACCACAACTTCTTTATCCATTTTTCTCTTTCCTGGGATATTTAAGGTGGAATGAAGTGGAGGTCCTGGTCAACAGAGCAGCCCTAAACTTTGGGGTGCTTGTGTCTTGCTGATTTTTAATTTTCCCAATTTATACCCCCATGAGTGGAAGTGCCCTATGCTCTCTAAGCTGTGTTTTTCAGATGTTTCAGGACTCACCGGACACTTCTCCGGAGTGGCTCTTGGCAATTTACATCCCGCCCATCAGTGTAGCAAGGCTCCCATTTCTCCATGGCCTGTCCTGCATTTCTGGTTTTGACACTTTTTTCAGCATGGCCCTTTGGACCGATGGGAAGCGAGACTTCTTTGTAGCGCTGATTTGCCTTTCCAGGTTGCTTGGTTGGCCAAAAAGGGCGTATGCGTTTTTTCCTGAATATATTCAGGAAAAAACGCATACGCCCTTTTTGGCCAAGGGCATCATTGTCAACGTTTTGCCGCTTTTCATGTGCTTTAAAGGCGATTCGTATCTACCTCCTGAAATCTGTTTCCTGCAATTCTGCCTTGATTTCAAATCCTCTTCTTTGCCTTCCCTCAATATATTTGTGGACGAGAGTTATCATTTATAACTCTGCAGGTTTGTGAATTGCAGTGCCCTGAACCTCCATTTTACAACTCGTTTTTATGGGAGCTGGCCGCAAAATCGCAGAATGGCTTCAGGCCCTGTTCTGGTTCCGGGGGGCAGGCTGAGCCTGTGGTTAATTCTTCTTTCTGATGGGAAAATAGAGTGACCTGTGCCTGTCCCAACACCAAGAGCTAGTCTCTCGTTGGTTCCACGTCTTCCCGTTTATCCTCAGGACAAATTGCAACCTGTATGGAACAGGAGGTTAAAGGTGCTGATGCTCCAAGTAGGGAGCTTGCTAGTAAAGCGGCTGGAATGGCGAACCCGGGCACAAGGAGATGAGAAATGAGGTGCGTTTTAGAAACCTTTCCCCATCACACGGTGTACCATCTTCTGGGTTTCTCATGCATGTTTTTGATGTAGGAAGATGCCCTTGAACCTGGAGATTTGGGACCCATGTGATGGGTACCACGCAGTATTCCTTTAAAGGGTCTGCGTTTGCTCACCCAACCTCACCAAACCTCTCAGCCCCAAGAGTGTCCACCCTTATGTCTCATCCAGCTGTGCGTCTAGATATGGTCAATCCAGGTTGCATCACAGCCCCTGAACGCATTGTGTAAGAATTTCTCTCTCTTTCACTGTCTTTGTTTCATGGGTGTTTCAAAGTAATTTATTTTTATACTGGGGTTTAGCTGCTTTTCACTGCTGTGTTTATGCCGCTTTACACCCACTTGACACACTAACAGAGAGATATCAATACATAGGTTTTACGATTATTATTAGTCAGATATATTCTTGTGCGGTGAATAGGGCGTGTTGAGTCCAGTTCTCTGAGCAAGGAGTAGGTCTTGTCTATTACATATTGGGTTTATGGAACGGTATCTGAGCTAATTTGATACCCTTGTTTTATGTATCACCCCACCTCACCTTTCCCGTTAAGCAGCCATAGTGTGTTTTCTGCATGTGTGACTCTGTTCTGTTTTGTAATTCAGTTCAAGTGTAACGGTTTTTACATTCCCTCTATCAGTGATACCTTATGAGAAGTGTCCTTTTCTGTGTGACTTATTTCACTTAGAATCGTCGTACCTAAATCCACTCATCATGCTGCTACTAACCTTACGACATTGATTTCCTGGCTGAGTGATATTCCATTGTACATAAGGACCACAACTTCTTTATCCATTTTTCTCTTTCCTGGGATATTTAAGGTGGAATGAAGTGGAGGTCCTGGTCAACAGAGCAGCCCTAAACTTTGGGGTGCTTGTGTTTTGCTGATTTTTAATTTTCCCAATTTATACCCCCATGAGTGGAAGTGCCCTATGCTCTCTAAGCTGTGTTTTTCAGATGTTTCAGGACTCACCGGACACTTCTCCGGAGTGGCTCTTGGCAATTTACATCCCGCCCATCAGTGTAGCAAGGCTCCCATTTCTCCATGGCCTGTCCTGCATTTCTGGTTTTGACACTTTTTTCAGCATGGCCCTTTTGACCGATGGGAAGCGAGACTTCTTTGTAGCGCTGATTTGCTTTTCCAGGTTGCTTGGTTGGCCAAAAAGGGCGTATGCGTTTTTTTCTGAATATATTCAGGAAAAAACGCATACGCCCTTTTTGGCCAAGGGCATCATTGTCAACGTTTTGCCGCTTTTCATGTGCTTTAAAGGCGATTCGAATCTACCTCCTGAAATCTGTTTCCTGCAATTCTGCCTTGATTTCAAATCCTCTTCTTTGCCTTCCCTCAATATATTTGTGACGAGAGTTATCATTTATAACTCTGCAGGTTTGTGAATTGCAGTGCCCTGAAGCTCCATTTTACAACTCGCTTTTTTGGGAGCTGGCCGCAAAAGCGCATGATGGTTTCACGCCCTGTTCTGGTTCCGGGGGGCAGGCTGAGCCTGTGGTTAATTCTTCTTCCTGATGGGAAAATAGAGTGACCTGTGCCTGTTTCCACACCAAGAGCTAGTCTCTCATTGGTTCCCCGTCTTCCCGTTCATCCTCAGGACAAATTGCAACCTGTACGGAACAGGAGGTTAAAGGTGCTGATGCTCCAAGTAGGGAGATTGCTAGTAAAGGGGCTGGAATGGGGAACCCGGGCACAAGGAGATGAGAAATGAGGTGCGTTTTAGAAACCTTTCCCCATCACACGGTGTACCATCTTCTGGGTTTCTCATGCATGTTTTCGATGTAGGAAGATGCCCTTGAACCTGAAGATTTGGGACCCATGGGACGGGTACCACGCAGTATTACTTTAAAGGGTTGGCGTTTGCTCACCCTACCTCACCAAACCTCTCAGCCCCAAGAGTTTCCACCCTTATGTCTCATCCAGCTATGTGTCTAGATATGGTCAATCCAAGTTGCATCACAGCCCCTGAAAGCATTGTGTAAGAATTTCTCTTTCTTTCACTGTCTTTGTTTCATGGGTGTTTCAAAGTAATTTATTTTTATAATGGGGTTTAGCTGCTTTTCACGGCTGTGTTTATGCCGCTTTACACCCACTTGACACACTAACAGAGAGATATCAATACATAGGTTTTAAGATTATTACTAGTCAGATATATTCTTGTGCGGTGAATAGGGCGTGTTGAGTCCAGTTCTCTGAGCAAGGAGTAGGTCTTGTCTATTACATATTGGGTTTCTGGAACGGTATCTGAGCAAATTTGAAACCCTTGTTTTATGTATCACCCCACCTCACCTTTCCCGTTAAGCAGCCATAGTGTGTTTTCTGCATGTGTGACTCTGTTCTGTTTTGTAATTCAGTTCAAGTGTAACGGTTTTTACATTCCCTCTATCAGTGATACCTTATGAGAAGTGTCCTTTTCTGTGTGACTTATTTCACTTAGAATCGTCTTACCTAAATCCACTCATCATGCTGCTACTAGCCTTATGACATTGATTTCATGGCTGAGTGATATTCCATTGTACATAAGGACCACAACTTCTTTATCCATTTTTCTCTTTCCTGGGATATTTAAGGTGGAATGAAGTGGAGGTCCTTGTCAACAGAGCATCCCTAAACTTTGGGGTGCTTGTGTCTTGCTGATTTATAATTTTCCAAATTTATACCCCCATGAGTGGAAGTGCCCTATGCTCTCTAAGCTGTGTTTTTTAGATGTTTCAGGACTCACCGTACACTTCTCCAGAGTGGCTGTTGCTAATTTACATCCCGCCCATCAGAGTAGCAAGGCTCCCATTTCTCCATGGCCTGTCCTGCATTTCTGGTTTTGACACGTTTTTCAGCATGGCCCTTTTGACCGATGGGTAGCGAGTCTTCTTTGTAGCCCTGATTTGCCTTTCCAGGTTGCTTGGTTGGCCAAAAAGGGCGTATGCGTTTTTTCCTGAATATATTCAGGAAAAAACGCATACGCCCTTTTTGGCCAAGGGCATCTTTTTCAACGTTTTGCCGCATTTCATGTGCTTTAAAGGCGATTCGAATCTACCTCCTGAAATCTGTTTCCTGCAATTCTGCCTTGATTTCAAATCCTCTTCTTTGCCTTCCCTCAATATATCTGTGGACGAGAGTTATCATTTATAACTCTGCAGGTTTGTGAATTGCAGTGCCCTGAACCTCCATTTTAAAACTCGCGTTTTTGGGAGCTGGCCGCAAAAGCGCAGGATGGCTTCAGGCCCTGTTCTGGTTCCGGGGGGCAGGCTGAGCCTGTGGTTAATTCTTCTTCCTGATGGGAAAATAGAGTGACCTGTGCCTGTCCCAAAACCAAGAGCTAGTCTCTCATTGGTTCCCCGTCTTCCCGTTCATCCTCAGGACAAATTGCAACCTGTATGGAACAGGAGGTTAAAGGTGCTGATGCTCCAAGTAGGGAGCTTGCTAGTAAAGCGGCTGGAATGGCGAACCCGGGCACAAGGAGATGAGAAATGAGGTGCGTTTTAGAAACCTTTCCCCATCACACGGTGTACCATCTTCTGGGTTTCTCATGCATGTTTTTGATGTAGGAAGATGCCCTTGAACCTGGAGATTTGGGACCCATGTGATGGGTACCACGCAGTATTCCTTTAAAGGGTCTGCGTTTGCTCACCCAACCTCACCAAAGCTCTCAGCCCCAAGAGTGTCCACCCTTATGTCTCATCCAGCTGTGCGTCTAGATATGGTCAATCCAGGTTGCATCACAGCCCCTGAACGCATTGTGTAAGAATTTCTCTCTCTTTCACTGTCTTTGTTTCATGGGTGTTTCAAAGTAATTTATTTTTATACTGGGGTTTAGCTGCTTTTCACTGCTGTGTTTATGCCGCTTTACACCCACTTGACACACTAACAGAGAGATATCAATACATAGGTTTTACGATTATTATTAGTCAGATATATTCTTGTGCGGTGAATAGGGCGTGTTGAGTCCAGTTCTCTGAGCAAGGAGTAGGTCTTGTCTATTACATATTGGGTTTATGGAACGGTATCTGAGCTAATTTGATACCCTTGTTTTATGTATCACCCCACCTCACCTTTCCCGTTAAGCAGCCATAGTGTGTTTTCTGCATGTGTGACTCTGTTCTGTTTTGTAATTCAGTTCAAGTGTAACGGTTTTTACATTCCCTCTATCAGTGATACCTTATGAGAAGTGTCCTTTTCTGTGTGACTTATTTCACTTAGAATCGTCGTACCTAAATCCACTCATCATGCTGCTACTAACCTTACGACATTGATTTCCTGGCTGAGTGATATTCCATTGTACATAAGGACCACAACTTCTTTATCCATTTTTCTCTTTCCTGGGATATTTAAGGTGGAATGAAGTGGAGGTCCTGGTCAACAGAGCAGCCCTAAACTTTGGGGTGCTTGTGTTTTGCTGATTTTTAATTTTCCCAATTTATACCCCCATGAGTGGAAGTGCCCTATGCTCTCTAAGCTGTGTTTTTCAGATGTTTCAGGACTCACCGGACACTTCTCCGGAGTGGCTCTTGGCAATTTACATCCCGCCCATCAGTGTAGCAAGGCTCCCATTTCTCCATGGCCTGTCCTGCATTTCTGGTTTTGACACTTTTTTCAGCATGGCCCTTTGGACCGATGGGAAGCGAGACTTCTTTGTAGCGCTGATTTGCCTTTCCAGGTTGCTTGGTTGGCCAAAAAGGGCGTATGCGTTTTTTCCTGAATATATTCAGGAAAAAACGCATACGCCCTTTTTGGCCAAGGGCATCATTGTCAACGTTTTGCCGCTTTTCATGTGCTTTAAAGGCGATTCGTATCTACCTCCTGAAATCTGTTTCCTGCAATTCTGCCTTGATTTCAAATCCTCTTCTTTGCCTTCCCTCAATATATTTGTGGACGAGAGTTATCATTTATAACTCTGCAGGTTTGTGAATTGCAGTGCCCTGAACCTCCATTTTACAACTCGTTTTTATGGGAGCTGGCCGCAAAATCGCAGAATGGCTTCAGGCCCTGTTCTGGTTCCGGGGGGCAGGCTGAGCCTGTGGTTAATTCTTCTTTCTGATGGGAAAATAGAGTGACCTGTGCCTGTCCCAACACCAAGAGCTAGTCTCTCGTTGGTTCCACGTCTTCCCGTTTATCCTCAGGACAAATTGCAACCTGTATGGAACAGGAGGTTAAAGGTGCTGATGCTCCAAGTAGGGAGCTTGCTAGTAAAGCGGCTGGAATGGCGAACCCGGGCACAAGGAGATGAGAAATGAGGTGCGTTTTAGAAACCTTTCCCCATCACACGGTGTACCATCTTCTGGGTTTCTCATGCATGTTTTTGATGTAGGAAGATGCCCTTGAACCTGGAGATTTGGGACCCATGCGATGGGTACCACGCAGTATTCCTTTAAAGGGTCTGCGTTTGCTCACCCAACCTCACCAAACCTCTCAGCCCCAAGAGTGTCCACCCTTATGTCTCATCCAGCTGTGCGTCTAGATATGGTCAATCCAGGTTGCATCACAGCCCCTGAACGCATTGTGTAAGAATTTCTCTCTCTTTCACTGTCTTTGTTTCATGGGTGTTTCAAAGTAATTTATTTTTATAATGGGGTTTAGCTGCTTTTCACTGCTGTGTTTATGCCGCTTTACACCCACTTGACACACTAACAGAGAGATATCAATACATAGGTTTTACGATTATTATTAGTCAGATATATTCTTGTGCGGTGAATAGGGCGTGTTGAGTCCAGTTCTCTGAGCAAGGAGTAGGTCTTGTCTATTACATATTGGGTTTATGGAACGGTATCTGAGCTAATTTGATACCCTTGTTTTATGTATCACCCCACCTCACCTTTCCCGTTAAGCAGCCATAGTGTGTTTTCTGCATGTGTGACTCTGTTCTGTTTTGTAATTCAGTTCAAGTGTAACGGTTTTTACATTCCCTCTATCAGTGATACCTTATGAGAAGTGTCCTTTTCTGTGTGACTTATTTCACTTAGAATCGTCGTACCTAAATCCACTCATCATGCTGCTACTAACCTTACGACATTGATTTCCTGGCTGAGTGATATTCCATTGTACATAAGGACCACAACTTCTTTATCCATTTTTCTCTTTCCTGGGATATTTAAGGTGGAATGAAGTGGAGGTCCTGGTCAACAGAGCAGCCCTAAACTTTGGGGTGCTTGTGTCTTGCTGATTTTTAATTTTCCCAATTTATACCCCCATGAGTGGAAGTGCCCTATGCTCTCTAAGCTGTGTTTTTCAGATGTTTCAGGACTCACCGGACACTTCTCCGGAGTGGCTCTTGGCAATTTACATCCCGCCCATCAGTGTAGCAAGGCTCCCATTTCTCCATGGCCTGTCCTGCATTTCTGGTTTTGACACATTTTTCAGCATGGCCCTTTGGACCGATGGGAAGCGAGACTTCTTTGTAGCGCTGATTTGCCTTTCCAGGTTGCTTGGTTGGCCAAAAAGGGCGTATGCGTTTTTTTCTGAATATATTCAGGAAAAAACGCATACGCCCTTTTTGGCCAAGGGCATCATTGTCAACGTTTTGCCGCTTTTCATGTGCTTTAAAGGCGATTCGAATCTACCTCCTGAAATCTGTTTCCTGCAATTCTGCCTTGATTTCAAATCCTCTTCTTTGCCTTCCCTCAATATATTTGTGGACGAGAGTTATCATTTATAACTCTGCAGGTTTGTGAATTGCAGTGCCCTGAAGCTCCATTTTACAACTCGCTTTTTTGGGAGCTGGCCGCAAAAGCGCATGATGGTTTCACGCCCTGTTCTGGTTCCGGGGGGCAGGCTGAGCCTGTGGTTAATTCTTCTTCCTGATGGGAAAATAGAGTGACCTGTGCCTGTGTCCACACCAAGAGCTAGTCTCTCATTGGTTCCCCGTCTTCCCGTTCATCCTCAGGACAAATTGCAACCTGTACGGAACAGGAGGTTAAAGGTGCTGATGCTCCAAGTAGGGAGATTGCTAGTAAAGGGGCTGGAATGGGGAACCCGTGCACAAGGAGATGAGAAATGAGGTGCGTTTTAGAAACCTTTCCCCATCACACGGTGTACCATCCTCCAGGATTCTCATGCATGTTTTCGATGTAGGAAGATGCCCTTGAACCTGAAGATTTGGGACCCATGGGACGGGTACCACGCAGTATTACTTTAAAGGGTTGGCGTTTGCTCACCCTACCTCACCAAACCTCTCAGCCCCAAGAGTTTCCACCCTTATGTCTCATCCAGCTATGTGTCTAGATATGGTCAATCCAAGTTGCATCACAGCCCCTGAAAGCATTGTGTAAGAATTTCTCTCTCTTTCACTGTCTTTGTTTCATGGATGTTTCAAAGTAATTTATTTTTATAATGGGGTTTAGCTGCTTTTCACGGCTGTGTTTATGCCGCTTTACACCCACTTGACACACTAACAGAGAGATATCAATACATAGGTTTTAAGATTATTACTAGTCAGATATATTCTTGTGCGGTGAATAGGGCGTGTTGAGTCCAGTTCTCTGAGCAAGGAGTAGGTCTTGTCTATTACATATTGGGTTTCTGGAACGGTATCTGAGCAAATTTGAAACCCTTGTTTTATGTATCACCCCACCTCACCTTTCCCGTTAAGCAGCCATAGTGTGTTTTCTGCATGTGTGACTCTGTTCTGTTTTGTAATTCAGTTCAAGTGTAACGGTTTTTACATTCCCTCTATAAGTGATACCTTATGAGAAGTGTCCTTTTCTGTGTGACTTATTTCACTTAGAATCGTCGTACCTAAATCCACTCATCATGCTGCTACTAGCCTTATGACATTGATTTCATGGCTGAGTGATATTCCATTGTACATAAGGACCACAACTTCTTTATCCATTTTTCTCTTTCCTGGGATATTTAAGTTGGAATGAAGTGGAGGTCCTTGTCAACAGAGCAGCCCTAAACTTTGGGGTGCTTGTGTCTTGCTGATTTTTAAATTTCCCAATTTATACCCCCATGAGTGGAAGTGCCCTATGCTCTCTAAGCTGTGTTTTTTAGATGTTTCAGGACACACCGTACACTTCTCCAGAGTGGTTGTTGGCAATTTACATCCCGCCCATCAGTGTAGCAAGGCTCCCATTTCTCCATGGCCTGTCATGCATTTCTGGTTTTGACACGTTTTTCAGCATGGCCCTTTTGACCGATGGGAAGCGAGACTTCTTTGTAGCGCTGATTTGCTTTTCCAGGTTGCTTGGTTGGCCAAAAAGGGCGTATGCGTTTTTTTCTGAATATATTCAGGAAAAAACGCATACGCCCTTTTTGGCCAAGGGCATCATTGTCAACGTTTTGCCGCTTTTCATGTGCTTTAAAGGCGATTCGAATCTACCTCCTGAAATCTGTTTCCTGCAATTCTGCCTTGATTTCAAATCCTCTTCTTTGCCTTCCCTCAATATATTTGTGACGAGAGTTATCATTTATAACTCTGCAGGTTTGTGAATTGCAGTGCCCTGAAGCTCCATTTTACAACTCGCTTTTTTGGGAGCTGGCCGCAAAAGCGCATGATGGTTTCACGCCCTGTTCTGGTTCCGGGGGGCAGGCTGAGCCTGTGGTTAATTCTTCTTCCTGATGGGAAAATAGAGTGACCTGTGCCTGTGTCCACACCAAGAGCTAGTCTCTCATTGGTTCCCCGTCTTCCCGTTCATCCTCAGGACAAATTGCAACCTGTACGGAACAGGAGGTTAAAGGTGCTGATGCTCCAAGTAGGGAGATTGCTAGTAAAGGGGCTGGAATGGGGAACCCGGGCACAAGGAGATGAGAAATGAGGTGCGTTTTAGAAACCTTTCCCCATCACACGGTGTACCATCCTCCAGGATTCTCATGCATGTTTTCGATGTAGGAAGATGCCCTTGAACCTGAAGATTTGGGACCCATGGGACGGGTACCACGCAGTATTACTTTAAAGGGTTGGCGTTTGCTCACCCTACCTCACCAAACCTCTCAGCCCCAAGAGTTTCCACCCTTATGTCTCATCCAGCTATGTGTCTAGATATGGTCAATCCAAGTTGCATCACAGCCCCTGAAAGCATTGTGTAAGAATTTCTCTTTCTTTCACTGTCTTTGTTTCATGGGTGTTTCAAAGTAATTTATTTTTATAATGGGGTTTAGCTGCTTTTCACGGCTGTGTTTATGCCGCTTTACACCCACTTGACACACTAACAGAGAGATATCAATACATAGGTTTTAAGATTATTACTAGTCAGATATATTCTTGTGCGGTGAATAGGGCGTGTTGAGTCCAGTTCTCTGAGCAAGGAGTAGGTCTTGTCTATTACATATTGGGTTTCTGGAACGGTATCTGAGCAAATTTGAAACCCTTGTTTTATGTATCACCCCACCTCACCTTTCCCGTTAAGCAGCCATAGTGTGTTTTCTGCATGTGTGACTCTGTTCTGTTTTGTAATTCAGTTCAAGTGTAACGGTTTTTACATTCCCTCTATCAGTGATACCTTATGAGAAGTGTCCTTTTCTGTGTGACTTATTTCACTTAGAATCGTCTTACCTAAATCCACTCATCATGCTGCTACTAGCCTTATGACATTGATTTCATGGCTGAGTGATATTCCATTGTACATAAGGACCACAACTTCTTTATCCATTTTTCTCTTTCCTGGGATATTTAAGGTGGAATGAAGTGGAGGTCCTTGTCAACAGAGCATCCCTAAACTTTGGGGTGCTTGTGTCTTGCTGATTTATAATTTTCCAAATTTATACCCCCATGAGTGGAAGTGCCCTATGCTCTCTAAGCTGTGTTTTTTAGATGTTTCAGGACTCACCGTACACTTCTCCAGAGTGGCTGTTGCTAATTTACATCCCGCCCATCAGAGTAGCAAGGCTCCCATTTCTCCATGGCCTGTCCTGCATTTCTGGTTTTGACACGTTTTTCAGCATGGCCCTTTTGACCGATGGGTAGCGAGTCTTCTTTGTAGCCCTGATTTGCCTTTCCAGGTTGCTTGGTTGGCCAAAAAGGGCGTATGCGTTTTTTCCTGAATATATTCAGGAAAAAACGCATACGCCCTTTTTGGCCAAGGGCATCTTTTTCAACGTTTTGCCGCATTTCATGTGCTTTAAAGGCGATTCGAATCTACCTCCTGAAATCTGTTTCCTGCAATTCTGCCTTGATTTCAAATCCTCTTCTTTGCCTTCCCTCAATATATCTGTGGACGAGAGTTATCATTTATAACTCTGCAGGTTTGTGAATTGCAGTGCCCTGAACCTCCATTTTAAAACTCGCGTTTTTGGGAGCTGGCCGCAAAAGCGCAGGATGGCTTCAGGCCCTGTTCTGGTTCCGGGGGGCAGGCTGAGCCTGTGGTTAATTCTTCTTCCTGATGGGAAAATAGAGTGACCTGTGCCTGTCCCAAAACCAAGAGCTAGTCTCTCATTGGTTCCCCGTCTTCCCGTTCATCCTCAGGACAAATTGCAACCTGTATGGAACAGGAGGTTAAAGGTGCTGATGCTCCAAGTAGGGAGCTTGCTAGTAAAGCGGCTGGAATGGCGAACCCGGGCACAAGGAGATGAGAAATGAGGTGCGTTTTAGAAACCTTTCCCCATCACACGGTGTACCATCTTCTGGGTTTCTCATGCATGTTTTTGATGTAGGAAGATGCCCTTGAACCTGGAGATTTGGGACCCATGTGATGGGTACCACGCAGTATTCCTTTAAAGGGTCTGCGTTTGCTCACCCAACCTCACCAAACCTCTCAGCCCCAAGAGTGTCCACCCTTATGTCTCATCCAGCTGTGCGTCTAGATATGGTCAATCCAGGTTGCATCACAGCCCCTGAACGCATTGTGTAAGAATTTCTCTCTCTTTCACTGTCTTTGTTTCATGGGTGTTTCAAAGTAATTTATTTTTATACTGGGGTTTAGCTGCTTTTCACTGCTGTGTTTATGCCGCTTTACACCCACTTGACACACTAACAGAGAGATATCAATACATAGGTTTTACGATTATTATTAGTCAGATATATTCTTGTGCGGTGAATAGGGCGTGTTGAGTCCAGTTCTCTGAGCAAGGAGTAGGTCTTGTCTATTACATATTGGGTTTATGGAACGGTATCTGAGCTAATTTGATACCCTTGTTTTATGTATCACCCCACCTCACCTTTCCCGTTAAGCAGCCATAGTGTGTTTTCTGCATGTGTGACTCTGTTCTGTTTTGTAATTCAGTTCAAGTGTAACGGTTTTTACATTCCCTCTATCAGTGATACCTTATGAGAAGTGTCCTTTTCTGTGTGACTTATTTCACTTAGAATCGTCGTACCTAAATCCACTCATCATGCTGCTACTAACCTTACGACATTGATTTCCTGGCTGAGTGATATTCCATTGTACATAAGGACCACAACTTCTTTATCCATTTTTCTCTTTCCTGGGATATTTAAGGTGGAATGAAGTGGAGGTCCTGGTCAACAGAGCAGCCCTAAACTTTGGGGTGCTTGTGTTTTGCTGATTTTTAATTTTCCCAATTTATACCCCCATGAGTGGAAGTGCCCTATGCTCTCTAAGCTGTGTTTTTCAGATGTTTCAGGACTCACCGGACACTTCTCCGGAGTGGCTCTTGGCAATTTACATCCCGCCCATCAGTGTAGCAAGGCTCCCATTTCTCCATGGCCTGTCCTGCATTTCTGGTTTTGACACTTTTTTCAGCATGGCCCTTTGGACCGATGGGAAGCGAGACTTCTTTGTAGCGCTGATTTGCCTTTCCAGGTTGCTTGGTTGGCCAAAAAGGGCGTATGCGTTTTTTCCTGAATATATTCAGGAAAAAACGCATACGCCCTTTTTGGCCAAGGGCATCATTGTCAACGTTTTGCCGCTTTTCATGTGCTTTAAAGGCGATTCGTATCTACCTCCTGAAATCTGTTTCCTGCAATTCTGCCTTGATTTCAAATCCTCTTCTTTGCCTTCCCTCAATATATTTGTGGACGAGAGTTATCATTTATAACTCTGCAGGTTTGTGAATTGCAGTGCCCTGAACCTCCATTTTACAACTCGTTTTTATGGGAGCTGGCCGCAAAATCGCAGAATGGCTTCAGGCCCTGTTCTGGTTCCGGGGGGCAGGCTGAGCCTGTGGTTAATTCTTCTTTCTGATGGGAAAATAGAGTGACCTGTGCCTGTCCCAACACCAAGAGCTAGTCTCTCGTTGGTTCCACGTCTTCCCGTTTATCCTCAGGACAAATTGCAACCTGTATGGAACAGGAGGTTAAAGGTGCTGATGCTCCAAGTAGGGAGCTTGCTAGTAAAGCGGCTGGAATGGCGAACCCGGGCACAAGGAGATGAGAAATGAGGTGCGTTTTAGAAACCTTTCCCCATCACACGGTGTACCATCTTCTGGGTTTCTCATGCATGTTTTTGATGTAGGAAGATGCCCTTGAACCTGGAGATTTGGGACCCATGCGATGGGTACCACGCAGTATTCCTTTAAAGGGTCTGCGTTTGCTCACCCAACCTCACCAAAGCTCTCAGCCCCAAGAGTGTCCACCCTTATGTCTCATCCAGCTGTGCGTCTAGATATGGTCAATCCAGGTTGCATCACAGCCCCTGAACGCATTGTGTAAGAATTTCTCTCTCTTTCACTGTCTTTGTTTCATGGGTGTTTCAAAGTAATTTATTTTTATAATGGGGTTTAGCTGCTTTTCACTGCTGTGTTTATGCCGCTTTACACCCACTTGACACACTAACAGAGAGATATCAATACATAGGTTTTACGATTATTATTAGTCAGATATATTCTTGTGCGGTGAATAGGGCGTGTTGAGTCCAGTTCTCTGAGCAAGGAGTAGGTCTTGTCTATTACATATTGGGTTTATGGAACGGTATCTGAGCTAATTTGATACCCTTGTTTTATGTATCACCCCACCTCACCTTTCCCGTTAAGCAGCCATAGTGTGTTTTCTGCATGTGTGACTCTGTTCTGTTTTGTAATTCAGTTCAAGTGTAACGGTTTTTACATTCCCTCTATCAGTGATACCTTATGAGAAGTGTCCTTTTCTGTGTGACTTATTTCACTTAGAATCGTCGTACCTAAATCCACTCATCATGCTGCTACTAACCTTACGACATTGATTTCCTGGCTGAGTGATATTCCATTGTACATAAGGACCACAACTTCTTTATCCATTTTTCTCTTTCCTGGGATATTTAAGGTGGAATGAAGTGGAGGTCCTGGTCAACAGAGCAGCCCTAAACTTTGGGGTGCTTGTGTCTTGCTGATTTTTAATTTTCCCAATTTATACCCCCATGAGTGGAAGTGCCCTATGCTCTCTAAGCTGTGTTTTTCAGATGTTTCAGGACTCACCGGACACTTCTCCGGAGTGGCTCTTGGCAATTTACATCCCGCCCATCAGTGTAGCAAGGCTCCCATTTCTCCATGGCCTGTCCTGCATTTCTGGTTTTGACACATTTTTCAGCATGGCCCTTTGGACCGATGGGAAGCGAGACTTCTTTGTAGCGCTGATTTGCCTTTCCAGGTTGCTTGGTTGGCCAAAAAGGGCGTATGCGTTTTTTCCTGAATATATTCAGGAAAAAACGCATACGCCCTTTTTGGCCAAGGGCATCATTGTCAACGTTTTGCCGCTTTTCATGTGCTTTAAAGGCGATTCGTATCTACCTCCTGAAATCTGTTTCCTGCAATTCTGCCTTGATTTCAAATCCTCTTCTTTGCCTTCCCTCAATATATTTGTGGACGAGAGTTATCATTTATAACTCTGCAGGTTTGTGAATTGCAGTGCCCTGAACCTCCATTTTACAACTCGTTTTTATGGGAGCTGGCGGCAAAATCGCAGAATGGCTTCAGGCCCTGTTCTGGTTCCGGGGGGCAGGCTGAGCCTGTGGTTAATTCTTCTTTCTGATGGGAAAATAGAGTGACCTGTGCCTGTCCCAACACCAAGAGCTAGTCTCTCGTTGGTTCCACGTCTTCCCGTTTATCCTCAGGACAAATTGCAACCTGTATGGAACAGGAGGTTAAAGGTGCTGATGCTCCAAGTAGGGAGCTTGCTAGTAAAGCGGCTGGAATGGCGAACCCGGGCACAAGGAGATGAGAAATGAGGTGCGTTTTAGAAACCTTTCCCCATCACACGGTGTACCATCTTCTGGGTTTCTCATGCATGTTTTTGATGTAGGAAGATGCCCTTGAACCTGGAGATTTGGGACCCATGCGATGGGTACCACGCAGTATTCCTTTAAAGGGTCTGCGTTTGCTCACCCAACCTCACCAAACCTCTCAGCCCCAAGAGTGTCCACCCTTATGTCTCATCCAGCTGTGCGTCTAGATATGGTCAATCCAGGTTGCATCACAGCCCCTGAACGCATTGTGTAAGAATTTCTCTCTCTTTCAGTGTCTTTGTTTCATGGGTGTTTCAAAGTAATTTATTTTTATACTGGGGTTTAGCTGCTTTTCACTGCTGTGTTTATGCCGCTTTACACCCACTTGACACACTAACAGAGAGATATCAATACATAGGTTTTACGATTATTATTAGTCAGATATATTCTTGTGCGGTGAATAGGGCGTGTTGAGTCCAGTTCTCTGAGCAAGGAGTAGGTCTTGTCTATTACATATTGGGTTTATGGAACGGTATCTGAGCTAATTTGATACCCTTGTTTTATGTATCACCCCACCTCACCTTTCCCGTTAAGCAGCCATAGTGTGTTTTCTGCATGTGTGACTCTGTTCTGTTTTGTAATTCAGTTCAAGTGTAACGGTTTTTACATTCCCTCTATCAGTGATACCTTATGAGAAGTGTCCTTTTCTGTGTGACTTATTTCACTTAGAATCGTCGTACCTAAATCCACTCATCATGCTGCTACTAACCTTACGACATTGATTTCCTGGCTGAGTGATATTCCATTGTACATAAGGACCACAACTTCTTTATCCATTTTTCTCTTTCCTGGGATATTTAAGGTGGAATGAAGTGGAGGTCCTGGTCAACAGAGCAGCCCTAAACTTTGGGGTGCTTGTGTCTTGCTGATTTTTAATTTTCCCAATTTATACCCCCATGAGTGGAAGTGCCCTATGCTCTCTAAGCTGTGTTTTTCAGATGTTTCAGGACTCACCGGACACTTCTCCGGAGTGGC
This sequence comes from Balaenoptera borealis, assembly GCF_965194805.1. Taxonomy (NCBI): domain Eukaryota; kingdom Metazoa; phylum Chordata; class Mammalia; order Artiodactyla; family Balaenopteridae; genus Balaenoptera; species Balaenoptera borealis. Next base: position 711,656 of record NW_028123851.1, on the reverse strand, counting down.
TCTTGGCAATTTACATCCCGCCCATCAGTGTAGCAAGGCTCCCATTTCTCCATGGCCTGTCCTGCATTTCTGGTTTTGACACTTTTTTCAGCATGGCCCTTTGGACCGATGGGAAGCGAGACTTCTTTGTAGCGCTGATTTGCCTTTCCAGGTTGCTTGGTTGGCCAAAAAGGGCGTATGCGTTTTTTCCTGAATATATTCAGGAAAAAACGCATACGCCCTTTTTGGCCAAGGGCATCATTGTCAACGTTTTGCCGCTTTTCATGTGCTTTAAAGGCGATTCGTATCTACCTCCTGAAATCTGTTTCCTGCAATTCTGCCTTGATTTCAAATCCTCTTCTTTGCCTTCCCTCAATATATTTGTGGACGAGAGTTATCATTTATAACTCTGCAGGTTTGTGAATTGCAGTGCCCTGAACCTCCATTTTACAACTCGTTTTTATGGGAGCTGGCGGCAAAATCGCAGAATGGCTTCAGGCCCTGTTCTGGTTCCGGGGGGCAGGCTGAGCCTGTGGTTAATTCTTCTTTCTGATGGGAAAATAGAGTGACCTGTGCCTGTCCCAACACCAAGAGCTAGTCTCTCGTTGGTTCCACGTCTTCCCGTTTATCCTCAGGACAAATTGCAACCTGTATGGAACAGGAGGTTAAAGGTGCTGATGCTCCAAGTAGGGAGCTTGCTAGTAAAGCGGCTGGAATGGCGAACCCGGGCACAAGGAGATGAGAAATGAGGTGCGTTTTAGAAACCTTTCCCCATCACACGGTGTACCATCTTCTGGGTTTCTCATGCATGTTTTTGATGTAGGAAGATGCCCTTGAACCTGGAGATTTGGGACCCATGCGATGGGTACCACGCAGTATTCCTTTAAAGGGTCTGCGTTTGCTCACCCAACCTCACCAAACCTCTCAGCCCCAAGAGTGTCCACCCTTATGTCTCATCCAGCTGTGCGTCTAGATATGGTCAATCCAGGTTGCATCACAGCCCCTGAACGCATTGTGTAAGAATTTCTCTCTCTTTCAGTGTCTTTGTTTCATGGGTGTTTCAAAGTAATTTATTTTTATACTGGGGTTTAGCTGCTTTTCACTGCTGTGTTTATGCCGCTTTACACCCACTTGACACACTAACAGAGAGATATCAATACATAGGTTTTACGATTATTATTAGTCAGATATATTCTTGTGCGGTGAATAGGGCGTGTTGAGTCCAGTTCTCTGAGCAAGGAGTAGGTCTTGTCTATTACATATTGGGTTTATGGAACGGTATCTGAGCTAATTTGATACCCTTGTTTTATGTATCACCCCACCTCACCTTTCCCGTTAAGCAGCCATAGTGTGTTTTCTGCATGTGTGACTCTGTTCTGTTTTGTAATTCAGTTCAAGTGTAACGGTTTTTACATTCCCTCTATCAGTGATACCTTATGAGAAGTGTCCTTTTCTGTGTGACTTATTTCACTTAGAATCGTCGTACCTAAATCCACTCATCATGCTGCTACTAACCTTACGACATTGATTTCCTGGCTGAGTGATATTCCATTGTACATAAGGACCACAACTTCTTTATCCATTTTTCTCTTTCCTGGGATATTTAAGGTGGAATGAAGTGGAGGTCCTGGTCAACAGAGCAGCCCTAAACTTTGGGGTGCTTGTGTCTTGCTGATTTTTAATTTTCCCAATTTATACCCCCATGAGTGGAAGTGCCCTATGCTCTCTAAGCTGTGTTTTTCAGATGTTTCAGGACTCACCGGACACTTCTCCGGAGTGGCTCTTGGCAATTTACATCCCGCCCATCAGTGTAGCAAGGCTCCCATTTCTCCATGGCCTGTCCTGCATTTCTGGTTTTGACACTTTTTTCAGCATGGCCCTTTGGACCGATGGGAAGCGAGACTTCTTTGTAGCGCTGATTTGCCTTTCCAGGTTGCTTGGTTGGCCAAAAAGGGCGTATGCGTTTTTTCCTGAATATATTCAGGAAAAAACGCATACGCCCTTTTTGGCCAAGGGCATCATTGTCAACGTTTTGCCGCTTTTCATGTGCTTTAAAGGCGATTCGTATCTACCTCCTGAAATCTGTTTCCTGCAATTCTGCCTTGATTTCAAATCCTCTTCTTTGCCTTCCCTCAATATATTTGTGGACGAGAGTTATCATTTATAACTCTGCAGGTTTGTGAATTGCAGTGCCCTGAACCTCCATTTTACAACTCGTTTTTATGGGAGCTGGCCGCAAAATCGCAGAATGGCTTCAGGCCCTGTTCTGGTTCCGGGGGGCAGGCTGAGCCTGTGGTTAATTCTTCTTTCTGATGGGAAAATAGAGTGACCTGTGCCTGTCCCAACACCAAGAGCTAGTCTCTCGTTGGTTCCACGTCTTCCCGTTTATCCTCAGGACAAATTGCAACCTGTATGGAACAGGAGGTTAAAGGTGCTGATGCTCCAAGTAGGGAGCTTGCTAGTAAAGCGGCTGGAATGGCGAACCCGGGCACAAGGAGATGAGAAATGAGGTGCGTTTTAGAAACCTTTCCCCATCACACGGTGTACCATCTTCTGGGTTTCTCATGCATGTTTTTGATGTAGGAAGATGCCCTTGAACCTGGAGATTTGGGACCCATGCGATGGGTACCACGCAGTATTCCTTTAAAGGGTCTGCGTTTGCTCACCCAACCTCACCAAACCTCTCAGCCCCAAGAGTGTCCACCCTTATGTCTCATCCAGCTGTGCGTCTAGATATGGTCAATCCAGGTTGCATCACAGCCCCTGAACGCATTGTGTAAGAATTTCTCTCTCTTTCACTGTCTTTGTTTCATGGGTGTTTCAAAGTAATTTATTTTTATAATGGGGTTTAGCTGCTTTTCACTGCTGTGTTTATGCCGCTTTACACCCACTTGACACACTAACAGAGAGATATCAATACATAGGTTTTATGATTATTATTAGTCAGATATATTCTTGTGCGGTGAATAGGGCGTGTTGAGTCCAGTTCTCTGAGCAAGGAGTAGGTCTTGTCTATTACATATTGGGTTTATGGAACGGTATCTGAGCTAATTTGATACCCTTGTTTTATGTATCACCCCACCTCACCTTTCCCGTTAAGCAGCCATAGTGTGTTTTCTGCATGTGTGACTCTGTTCTGTTTTGTAATTCAGTTCAAGTGTAACGGTTTTTACATTCCCTCTATCAGTGATACCTTATGAGAAGTGTCCTTTTCTGTGTGACTTATTTCACTTAGAATCGTCGTACCTAAATCCACTCATCATGCTGCTACTAACCTTACGACATTGATTTCCTGGCTGAGTGATATTCCATTGTACATAAGGACCACAACTTCTTTATCCATTTTTCTCTTTCCTGGGATATTTAAGGTGGAATGAAGTGGAGGTCCTGGTCAACAGAGCAGCCCTAAACTTTGGGGTGCTTGTGTTTTGCTGATTTTTAATTTTCCCAATTTATACCCCCATGAGTGGAAGTGCCCTATGCTCTCTAAGCTGTGTTTTTCAGATGTTTCAGGACTCACCGGACACTTCTCCGGAGTGGCTCTTGGCAATTTACATCCCGCCCATCAGTGTAGCAAGGCTCCCATTTCTCCATGGCCTGTCCTGCATTTCTGGTTTTGACACTTTTTTCAGCATGGCCCTTTGGACCGATGGGAAGCGAGACTTCTTTGTAGCGCTGATTTGCCTTTCCAGGTTGCTTGGTTGGCCAAAAAGGGCGTATGCGTTTTTTCCTGAATATATTCAGGAAAAAACGCATACGCCCTTTTTGGCCAAGGGCATCATTGTCAACGTTTTGCCGCTTTTCATGTGCTTTAAAGGCGATTCGTATCTACCTCCTGAAATCTGTTTCCTGCAATTCTGCCTTGATTTCAAATCCTCTTCTTTGCCTTCCCTCAATATATTTGTGGACGAGAGTTATCATTTATAACTCTGCAGGTTTGTGAATTGCAGTGCCCTGAACCTCCATTTTACAACTCGTTTTTATGGGAGCTGGCCGCAAAATCGCAGAATGGCTTCAGGCCCTGTTCTGGTTCCGGGGGGCAGGCTGAGCCTGTGGTTAATTCTTCTTTCTGATGGGAAAATAGAGTGACCTGTGCCTGTCCCAACACCAAGAGCTAGTCTCTCGTTGGTTCCACGTCTTCCCGTTTATCCTCAGGACAAATTGCAACCTGTATGGAACAGGAGGTTAAAGGTGCTGATGCTCCAAGTAGGGAGCTTGCTAGTAAAGCGGCTGGAATGGCGAACCCGGGCACAAGGAGATGAGAAATGAGGTGCGTTTTAGAAACCTTTCCCCATCACACGGTGTACCATCTTCTGGGTTTCTCATGCATGTTTTTGATGTAGGAAGATGCCCTTGAACCTGGAGATTTGGGACCCATGCGATGGGTACCACGCAGTATTCCTTTAAAGGGTCTGCGTTTGCTCACCCAACCTCACCAAAGCTCTCAGCCCCAAGAGTGTCCACCCTTATGTCTCATCCAGCTGTGCGTCTAGATATGGTCAATCCAGGTTGCATCACAGCCCCTGAACGCATTGTGTAAGAATTTCTCTCTCTTTCACTGTCTTTGTTTCATGGGTGTTTCAAAGTAATTTATTTTTATAATGGGGTTTAGCTGCTTTTCACTGCTGTGTTTATGCCGCTTTACACCCACTTGACACACTAACAGAGAGATATCAATACATAGGTTTTACGATTATTATTAGTCAGATATATTCTTGTGCGGTGAATAGGGCGTGTTGAGTCCAGTTCTCTGAGCAAGGAGTAGGTCTTGTCTATTACATATTGGGTTTATGGAACGGTATCTGAGCTAATTTGATACCCTTGTTTTATGTATCACCCCACCTCACCTTTCCCGTTAAGCAGCCATAGTGTGTTTTCTGCATGTGTGACTCTGTTCTGTTTTGTAATTCAGTTCAAGTGTAACGGTTTTTACATTCCCTCTATCAGTGATACCTTATGAGAAGTGTCCTTTTCTGTGTGACTTATTTCACTTAGAATCGTCGTACCTAAATCCACTCATCATGCTGCTACTAACCTTACGACATTGATTTCCTGGCTGAGTGATATTCCATTGTACATAAGGACCACAACTTCTTTATCCATTTTTCTCTTTCCTGGGATATTTAAGGTGGAATGAAGTGGAGGTCCTGGTCAACAGAGCAGCCCTAAACTTTGGGGTGCTTGTGTCTTGCTGATTTTTAATTTTCCCAATTTATACCCCCATGAGTGGAAGTGCCCTATGCTCTCTAAGCTGTGTTTTTCAGATGTTTCAGGACTCACCGGACACTTCTCCGGAGTGGCTCTTGGCAATTTACATCCCGCCCATCAGTGTAGCAAGGCTCCCATTTCTCCATGGCCTGTCCTGCATTTCTGGTTTTGACACTTTTTTCAGCATGGCCCTTTGGACCGATGGGAAGCGAGACTTCTTTGTAGCGCTGATTTGCCTTTCCAGGTTGCTTGGTTGGCCAAAAAGGGCGTATGCGTTTTTTCCTGAATATATTCAGGAAAAAACGCATACGCCCTTTTTGGCCAAGGGCATCATTGTCAACGTTTTGCCGCTTTTCATGTGCTTTAAAGGCGATTCGTATCTACCTCCTGAAATCTGTTTCCTGCAATTCTGCCTTGATTTCAAATCCTCTTCTTTGCCTTCCCTCAATATATTTGTGGACGAGAGTTATCATTTATAACTCTGCAGGTTTGTGAATTGCAGTGCCCTGAACCTCCATTTTACAACTCGTTTTTATGGGAGCTGGCCGCAAAATCGCAGAATGGCTTCAGGCCCTGTTCTGGTTCCGGGGGGCAGGCTGAGCCTGTGGTTAATTCTTCTTTCTGATGGGAAAATAGAGTGACCTGTGCCTGTCCCAACACCAAGAGCTAGTCTCTCGTTGGTTCCACGTCTTCCCGTTTATCCTCAGGACAAATTGCAACCTGTATGGAACAGGAGGTTAAAGGTGCTGATGCTCCAAGTAGGGAGCTTGCTAGTAAAGCGGCTGGAATGGCGAACCCGGGCACAAGGAGATGAGAAATGAGGTGCGTTTTAGAAACCTTTCCCCATCACACGGTGTACCATCTTCTGGGTTTCTCATGCATGTTTTTGATGTAGGAAGATGCCCTTGAACCTGGAGATTTGGGACCCATGCGATGGGTACCACGCAGTATTCCTTTAAAGGGTCTGTGTTTGCTCACCCAACCTCACCAAACCTCTCAGCCCCAAGAGTGTCCACCCTTATGTCTCATCCAGCTGTGCGTCTAGATATGGTCAATCCAGGTTGCATCACAGCCCCTGAACGCATTGTGTAAGAATTTCTCTCTCTTTCACTGTCTTTGTTTCATGGGTGTTTCAAAGTAATTTATTTTTATACTGGGGTTTAGCTGCTTTTCACTGCTGTGTTTATGCCGCTTTACACCCACTTGACACACTAACAGAGAGATATCAATACATAGGTTTTACGATTATTATTAGTCAGATATATTCTTGTGCGGTGAATAGGGCGTGTTGAGTCCAGTTCTCTGAGCAAGGAGTAGGTCTTGTCTATTACATATTGGGTTTATGGAACGGTATCTGAGCTAATTTGATACCCTTGTTTTATGTATCACCCCACCTCACCTTTCCCGTTAAGCAGCCATAGTGTGTTTTCTGCATGTGTGACTCTGTTCTGTTTTGTAATTCAGTTCAAGTGTAACGGTTTTTACATTCCCTCTATCAGTGATACCTTATGAGAAGTGTCCTTTTCTGTGTGACTTATTTCACTTAGAATCGTCGTACCTAAATCCACTCATCATGCTGCTACTAACCTTACGACATTGATTTCCTGGCTGAGTGATATTCCATTGTACATAAGGACCACAACTTCTTTATCCATTTTTCTCTTTCCTGGGATATTTAAGGTGGAATGAAGTGGAGGTCCTGGTCAACAGAGCAGCCCTAAACTTTGGGGTGCTTGTGTCTTGCTGATTTTTAATTTTCCCAATTTATACCCCCATGAGTGGAAGTGCCCTATGCTCTCTAAGCTGTGTTTTTCAGATGTTTCAGGACTCACCGGACACTTCTCCGGAGTGGCTCTTGGCAATTTACATCCCGCCCATCAGTGTAGCAAGGCTCCCATTTCTCCATGGCCTGTCCTGCATTTCTGGTTTTGACACTTTTTTCAGCATGGCCCTTTGGACCGATGGGAAGCGAGACTTCTTTGTAGCGCTGATTTGCCTTTCCAGGTTGCTTGGTTGGCCAAAAAGGGCGTATGCGTTTTTTCCTGAATATATTCAGGAAAAAACGCATACGCCCTTTTTGGCCAAGGGCATCATTGTCAACGTTTTGCCGCTTTTCATGTGCTTTAAAGGCGATTCGTATCTATCTCCTGAAATCTGTTTCCTGCAATTCTGCCTTGATTTCAAATCCTCTTCTTTGCCTTCCCTCAATATATCTGTGGACGAGAGTTATCATTTATAACTCTGCAGGTTTGTGAATTGCAGTGCCCTGAACCTCCATTTTAAAACTCGCGTTTTTGGGAGCTGGCCGCAAAAGCGCAGGATGGCTTCAGGCCCTGTTCTTGTTCCGGGTGGCAGGCTGAGCCTGTGGTTAATTCTTCTTCCTGATGGGAAAATAGAGTGACCTGTGCCTGTCCCAACACCAAGAGCTAGTCTCTCATTGGTTCCCCGTCTTCCCGTTCATCTTCAGGACAAATTGCAACCAGTATGGAACAGGAGGTTAAAGGTGCTGATGCTCCAAGTAGGGAGATTGCTAGTAAGGCAGCTGGAATGGCGAACCCGGGCACAAGGAGATGAGAAATGAGGTGCGTTTTAGAAACCTTTCCCCATCACACGGTGTACCATCTTCTGGGTTTCTCATGCATGTTTTCGATGTAGGAAGATGCCCTTGAACCTGGACATTTGGGACCCATGCGACGGGTACCACGCAGTATTACTTTAAAGGGTCTGCGTTTGCTCACCCAACCTCACCAAACCTCTCAGCCCCAAGAGTGTCCACCCTTATGTCTCATCCAGCTGTGGGTCTAGATATGGTCAATCCAGGTTGCATCACAGCCCCTGATCGCATTGTGTAAGAATTTCTCTCTCTTTCACTGTCTTTGTTTCATGGGTGTTTCAAAGTAATTTATTTTTATAATGGGGTTTAGCTGCTTTTCACTGCTGTGTTTATGCCGCTTTACACCCACTTGACACACTAACAGAGAGATATCAATACATAGGTTTTAAGATTATTACTAGTCAGATATATTCTTGTGTGGTGAATAGGGCGTGTTGAGTCCAGTTCTCTGAGCAAGGAGTAGGTCTTGTCTATTACATATTGGGTTTATGGAACGGTATCTGAGCTAATTTGAAACCCTTGTTTTATGTATCACCCCACCTCACCTTTCCCGTTAAGCAGCCATAGTGTGTTTTCTGCATGTGTGACTCTGTTCTGTTTTGTAATTCAGTTCAAGTGTAACGGTTTTTACATTCCCTCTATCAGTGATACCTTATGAGAAGTGTCCTTTTCTGTGTGACTTATTTCACTTAGTATCGTCGTACCTAAATCCACTCATCATGCTGCTACTAGCCTTATGACATTGATTTCATGGCTGAGTGATATTCCATTGTACATAAGGACCACAACTTCTTTATCCATTTTTCTCTTTCCTGGGATATTTAAGTTGGAATGAACTGGAGGTCCTTGTCAACAGAGCAGCCCTAAACTTTGGGGTGCTTGTGTCTTGCTGATTTTTAAATTTCCCAATTTATACCCCCATGAGTGGAAGTGCCCTATGCTCTCTAAGCTGTGTTTTTTAGATGTTTCAGGACACACCGTACACTTCTCCAGAGTGGTTGTTGGCAATTTACATCCCGCCCATCAGTGTAGCAAGGCTCCCATTTCTCCATGGCCTGTCATGCATTTCTGGTTTTGACACGTTTTTCAGCATGGCCCTTTTGACCGATGGGAAGCGAGACTTCTTTGTAGCGCTGATTTGCTTTTCCAGGTTGCTTGGTTGGCCAAAAAGGGCGTATGCGTTTTTTTCTGAATATATTCAGGAAAAAACGCATACGCCCTTTTTGGCCAAGGGCATCATTGTCAACGTTTTGCCGCTTTTCATGTGCTTTAAAGGCGATTCGAATCTACCTCCTGAAATCTGTTTCCTGCAATTCTGCCTTGATTTCAAATCCTCTTCTTTGCCTTCCCTCAATATATTTGTGGACGAGAGTTATCATTTATAACTCTGCAGGTTTGTGAATTGCAGTGCCCTGAACCTCCATTTTACAACTCGTTTTTATGGGAGCTGGCCGCAAAATCGCAGAATGGCTTCAGGCCCTGTTCTGGTTCCGGGGGGCAGGCTGAGCCTGTGGTTAATTCTTCTTTCTGATGGGAAAATAGAGTGACCTGTGCCTGTCCCAACACCAAGAGCTAGTCTCTCGTTGGTTCCACGTCTTCCCGTTTATCCTCAGGACAAATTGCAACCTGTATGGAACAGGAGGTTAAAGGTGCTGATGCTCCAAGTAGGGAGCTTGCTAGTAAAGCGGCTGGAATGGCGAACCCGGGCACAAGGAGATGAGAAATGAGGTGCGTTTTAGAAACCTTTCCCCATCACACGGTGTACCATCTTCTGGGTTTCTCATGCATGTTTTTGATGTAGGAAGATGCCCTTGAACCTGGAGATTTGGGACCCATGCGATGGGTACCACGCAGTATTCCTTTAAAGGGTCTGCGTTTGCTCACCCAACCTCACCAAAGCTCTCAGCCCCAAGAGTGTCCACCCTTATGTCTCATCCAGCTGTGCGTCTAGATATGGTCAATCCAGGTTGCATCACAGCCCCTGAACGCATTGTGTAAGAATTTCTCTCTCTTTCACTGTCTTTGTTTCATGGGTGTTTCAAAGTAATTTATTTTTATAATGGGGTTTAGCTGCTTTTCACTGCTGTGTTTATGCCGCTTTACACCCACTTGACACACTAACAGAGAGATATCAATACATAGGTTTTACGATTATTATTAGTCAGATATATTCTTGTGCGGTGAATAGGGCGTGTTGAGTCCAGTTCTCTGAGCAAGGAGTAGGTCTTGTCTATTACATATTGGGTTTATGGAACGGTATCTGAGCTAATTTGATACCCTTGTTTTATGTATCACCCCACCTCACCTTTCCCGTTAAGCAGCCATAGTGTGTTTTCTGCATGTGTGACTCTGTTCTGTTTTGTAATTCAGTTCAAGTGTAACGGTTTTTACATTCCCTCTATCAGTGATACCTTATGAGAAGTGTCCTTTTCTGTGTGACTTATTTCACTTAGTATCGTCGTACCTAAATCCACTCATCATGCTGCTACTAGCCTTATGACATTGATTTCATGGCTGAGTGATATTCCATTGTACATAAGGACCACAACTTCTTTATCCATTTTTCTCTTTCCTGGGATATTTAAGGTGGAATGAAGTGGAGGTCCTGGTCAACAGAGCAGCCCTAAACTTTGGGGTGCTTGTGTTTTGCTGATTTTTAATTTTCCCAATTTATACCCCCATGAGTGGAAGTGCCCTATGCTCTCTAAGCTGTGTTTTTCAGATGTTTCAGGACTCACCGGACACTTCTCCGGAGTGGCTCTTGGCAATTTACATCCCGCCCATCAGTGTAGCAAGGCTCCCATTTCTCCATGGCCTGTCCTGCATTTCTGGTTTTGACACTTTTTTCAGCATGGCCCTTTGGACCGATGGGAAGCGAGACTTCTTTGTAGCGCTGATTTGCCTTTCCAGGTTGCTTGGTTGGCCAAAAAGGGCGTATGCGTTTTTTCCTGAATATATTCAGGAAAAAACGCATACGCCCTTTTTGGCCAAGGGCATCATTGTCAACGTTTTGCCGCTTTTCATGTGCTTTAAAGGCGATTCGTATCTACCTCCTGAAATCTGTTTCCTGCAATTCTGCCTTGATTTCAAATCCTCTTCTTTGCCTTCCCTCAATATATTTGTGGACGAGAGTTATCATTTATAACTCTGCAGGTTTGTGAATTGCAGTGCCCTGAACCTCCATTTTACAACTCGTTTTTATGGGAGCTGGCCGCAAAATCGCAGAATGGCTTCAGGCCCTGTTCTGGTTCCGGGGGGCAGGCTGAGCCTGTGGTTAATTCTTCTTTCTGATGGGAAAATAGAGTGACCTGTGCCTGTCCCAACACCAAGAGCTAGTCTCTCGTTGGTTCCACGTCTTCCCGTTTATCCTCAGGACAAATTGCAACCTGTATGGAACAGGAGGTTAAAGGTGCTGATGCTCCAAGTAGGGAGCTTGCTAGTAAAGTGGCTGGAATGGCGAACCCGGGCACAAGGAGATGAGAAATGAGGTGCGTTTTAGAAACCTTTCCCCATCACACGGTGTACCATCTTCTGGGTTTCTCATGCATGTTTTTGATGTAGGAAGATGCCCTTGAACCTGGAGATTTGGGACCCATGCGATGGGTACCACGCAGTATTCCTTTAAAGGGTCTGCGTTTGCTCACCCAACCTCACCAAACCTCTCAGCCCCAAGAGTGTCCACCCTTATGTCTCATCCAGCTGTGCGTCTAGATATGGTCAATCCAGGTTGCATCACAGCCCCTGAACGCATTGTGTAAGAATTTCTCTCTCTTTCACTGTCTTTGTTTCATGGGTGTTTCAAAGTAATTTATTTTTATAATGGGGTTTAGCTGCTTTTCACTGCTGTGTTTATGCCGCTTTACACCCACTTGACACACTAACAGAGAGATATCAATACATAGGTTTTACGATTATTATTAGTCAGATATATTCTTGTGCGGTGAATAGGGCGTGTTGAGTCCAGTTCTCTGAGCAAGGAGTAGGTCTTGTCTATTACATATTGGGTTTATGGAACGGTATCTGAGCTAATTTGATACCCTTGTTTTATGTATCACCCCACCTCACCTTTCCCGTTAAGCAGCCATAGTGTGTTTTCTGCATGTGTGACTCTGTTCTGTTTTGTAATTCAGTTCAAGTGTAACGGTTTTTACATTCCCTCTATCAGTGATACCTTATGAGAAGTGTCCTTTTCTGTGTGACTTATTTCACTTAGAATCGTCGTACCTAAATCCACTCATCATGCTGCTACTAACCTTACGACATTGATTTCCTGGCTGAGTGATATTCCATTGTACATAAGGACCACAACTTCTTTATCCATTTTTCTCTTTCCTGGGATATTTAAGGTGGAATGAAGTGGAGGTCCTGGTCAACAGAGCAGCCCTAAACTTTGGGGTGCTTGTGTTTTGCTGATTTTTAATTTTCCCAATTTATATCCCCATGAGTGGAAGTGCCCTATGCTCTCTAAGCTGTGTTTTTCAGATGTTTCAGGACTCACCGGACACTTCTCCGGAGTGGCTCTTGGCAATTTACATCCCGCCCATCAGTGTAGCAAGGCTCCCATTTCTCCATGGCCTGTCCTGCATTTCTGGTTTTGACACTTTTTTCAGCATGGCCCTTTGGACCGATGGGAAGCGAGACTTCTTTGTAGCGCTGATTTGCCTTTCCAGGTTGCTTGGTTGGCCAAAAAGGGCGTATGCGTTTTTTCCTGAATATATTCAGGAAAAAACGCATACGCCCTTTTTGGCCAAGGGCATCATTGTCAACGTTTTGCCGCTTTTCATGTGCTTTAAAGGCGATTCGTATCTACCTCCTGAAATCTGTTTCCTGCAATTCTGCCTTGATTTCAAATCCTCTTCTTTGCCTTCCCTCAATATATTTGTGGACGAGAGTTATCATTTATAACTCTGCAGGTTTGTGAATTGCAGTGCCCTGAACCTCCATTTTACAACTCGTTTTTATGGGAGCTGGCCGCAAAATCGCAGAATGGCTTCAGGCCCTGTTCTGGTTCCGGGGGGCAGGCTGAGCCTGTGGTTAATTCTTCTTTCTGATGGGAAAATAGAGTGACCTGTGCCTGTCCCAACACCAAGAGCTAGTCTCTCGTTGGTTCCACGTCTTCCCGTTTATCCTCAGGACAAATTGCAACCTGTATGGAACAGGAGGTTAAAGGTGCTGATGCTCCAAGTAGGGAGCTTGCTAGTAAAGCGGCTGGAATGGCGAACCCGGGCACAAGGAGATGAGAAATGAGGTGCGTTTTAGAAACCTTTCCCCATCACACGGTGTACCATCTTCTGGGTTTCTCATGCATGTTTTTGATGTAGGAAGATGCCCTTGAACCTGGAGATTTGGGACCCATGCGATGGGTACCACGCAGTATTCCTTTAAAGGGTCTGCGTTTGCTCACCCAACCTCACCAAAGCTCTCAGCCCCAAGAGTGTCCACCCTTATGTCTCATCCAGCTGTGCGTCTAGATATGGTCAATCCAGGTTGCATCACAGCCCCTGAACGCATTGTGTAAGAATTTCTCTCTCTTTCACTGTCTTTGTTTCATGGGTGTTTCAAAGTAATTTATTTTTATAATGGGGTTTAGCTGCTTTTCACTGCTGTGTTTATGCCGCTTTACACCCACTTGACACACTAACAGAGAGATATCAATACATAGGTTTTACGATTATTATTAGTCAGATATATTCTTGTGCGGTGAATAGGGCGTGTTGAGTCCAGTTCTCTGAGCAAGGAGTAGGTCTTGTCTATTACATATTGGGTTTATGGAACGGTATCTGAGCTAATTTGATACCCTTGTTTTATGTATCACCCCACCTCACCTTTCCCGTTAAGCAGCCATAGTGTGTTTTCTGCATGTGTGACTCTGTTCTGTTTTGTAATTCAGTTCAAGTGTAACGGTTTTTACATTCCCTCTATCAGTGATACCTTATGAGAAGTGTCCTTTTCTGTGTGACTTATTTCACTTAGAATCGTCGTACCTAAATCCACTCATCATGCTGCTACTAACCTTACGACATTGATTTCCTGGCTGAGTGATATTCCATTGTACATAAGGACCACAACTTCTTTATCCATTTTTCTCTTTCCTGGGATATTTAAGGTGGAATGAAGTGGAGGTCCTGGTCAACAGAGCAGCCCTAAACTTTGGGGTGCTTGTGTCTTGCTGATTTTTAATTTTCCCAATTTATACCCCCATGAGTGGAAGTGCCCTATGCTCTCTAAGCTGTGTTTTTCAGATGTTTCAGGACTCACCGGACACTTCTCCGGAGTGGCTCTTGGCAATTTACATCCCGCCCATCAGTGTAGCAAGGCTCCCATTTCTCCATGGCCTGTCCTGCATTTCTGGTTTTGACACATTTTTCAGCATGGCCCTTTGGACCGATGGGAAGCGAGACTTCTTTGTAGCGCTGATTTGCCTTTCCAGGTTGCTTGGTTGGCCAAAAAGGGCGTATGCGTTTTTTCCTGAATATATTCAGGAAAAAACGCATACGCCCTTTTTGGCCAAGGGCATCATTGTCAACGTTTTGCCGCTTTTCATGTGCTTTAAAGGCGATTCGTATCTACCTCCTGAAATCTGTTTCCTGCAATTCTGCCTTGATTTCAAATCCTCTTCTTTGCCTTCCCTCAATATATTTGTGGACGAGAGTTATCATTTATAACTCTGCAGGTTTGTGAATTGCAGTGCCCTGAACCTCCATTTTACAACTCGTTTTTATGGGAGCTGGCGGCAAAATCGCAGAATGGCTTCAGGCCCTGTTCTGGTTCCGGGGGGCAGGCTGAGCCTGTGGTTAATTCTTCTTTCTGATGGGAAAATAGAGTGACCTGTGCCTGTCCCAACACCAAGAGCTAGTCTCTCGTTGGTTCCACGTCTTCCCGTTTATCCTCAGGACAAATTGCAACCTGTATGGAACAGGAGGTTAAAGGTGCTGATGCTCCAAGTAGGGAGCTTGCTAGTAAAGCGGCTGGAATGGCGAACCCGGGCACAAGGAGATGAGAAATGAGGTGCGTTTTAGAAACCTTTCCCCATCACACGGTGTACCATCTTCTGGGTTTCTCATGCATGTTTTTGATGTAGGAAGATGCCCTTGAACCTGGAGATTTGGGACCCATGCGATGGGTACCACACAGTATTCCTTTAAAGGGTCTGCGTTTGCTCACCCAACCTCACCAAACCTCTCAGCCCCAAGAGTGTCCACCCTTATGTCTCATCCAGCTGTGCGTCTAGATATGGTCAATCCAGGTTGCATCACAGCCCCTGAACGCATTGTGTAAGAATTTCTCTCTCTTTCACTGTCTTTGTTTCATGGGTGTTTCAAAGTAATTTATTTTTATACTGGGGTTTAGCTGCTTTTCACTGCTGTGTTTATGCCGCTTTACACCCACTTGACACACTAACAGAGAGATATCAATACATAGGTTTTATGATTATTATTAGTCAGATATATTCTTGTGCGGTGAATAGGGCGTGTTGAGTCCAGTTCTCTGAGCAAGGAGTAGGTCTTGTCTATTACATATTGGGTTTATGGAACGGTATCTGAGCTAATTTGATACCCTTGTTTTATGTATCACCCCACCTCACCTTTCCCGTTAAGCAGCCATAGTGTGTTTTCTGCATGTGTGACTCTGTTCTGTTTTGTAATTCAGTTCAAGTGTAACGGTTTTTACATTCCCTCTATCAGTGATACCTTATGAGAAGTGTCCTTTTCTGTGTGACTTATTTCACTTAGAATCGTCGTACCTAAATCCACTCATCATGCTGCTACTAACCTTACGACATTGATTTCCTGGCTGAGTGATATTCCATTGTACATAAGGACCACAACTTCTTTATCCATTTTTCTCTTTCCTGGGATATTTAAGGTGGAATGAAGTGGAGGTCCTGGTCAACAGAGCAGCCCTAAACTTTGGGGTGCTTGTGTTTTGCTGATTTTTAATTTTCCCAATTTATACCCCCATGAGTGGAAGTGCCCTATGCTCTCTAAGCTGTGTTTTTCAGATGTTTCAGGACTCACCGGACACTTCTCCGGAGTGGCTCTTGGCAATTTACATCCCGCCCATCAGTGTAGCAAGGCTCCCATTTCTCCATGGCCTGTCCTGCATTTCTGGTTTTGACACTTTTTTCAGCATGGCCCTTTGGACCGATGGGAAGCGAGACTTCTTTGTAGCGCTGATTTGCCTTTCCAGGTTGCTTGGTTGGCCAAAAAGGGCGTATGCGTTTTTTCCTGAATATATTCAGGAAAAAACGCATACGCCCTTTTTGGCCAAGGGCATCATTGTCAACGTTTTGCCGCTTTTCATGTGCTTTAAAGGCGATTCGTATCTACCTCCTGAAATCTGTTTCCTGCAATTCTGCCTTGATTTCAAATCCTCTTCTTTGCCTTCCCTCAATATATTTGTGGACGAGAGTTATCATTTATAACTCTGCAGGTTTGTGAATTGCAGTGCCCTGAACCTCCATTTTACAACTCGTTTTTATGGGAGCTGGCCGCAAAATCGCAGAATGGCTTCAGGCCCTGTTCTGGTTCCGGGGGGCAGGCTGAGCCTGTGGTTAATTCTTCTTTCTGATGGGAAAATAGAGTGACCTGTGCCTGTCCCAACACCAAGAGCTAGTCTCTCGTTGGTTCCACGTCTTCCCGTTTATCCTCAGGACAAATTGCAACCTGTATGGAACAGGAGGTTAAAGGTGCTGATGCTCCAAGTAGGGAGCTTGCTAGTAAAGCGGCTGGAATGGCGAACCCGGGCACAAGGAGATGAGAAATGAGGTGCGTTTTAGAAACCTTTCCCCATCACACGGTGTACCATCTTCTGGGTTTCTCATGCATGTTTTTGATGTAGGAAGATGCCCTTGAACCTGGAGATTTGGGACCCATGCGATGGGTACCACGCAGTATTCCTTTAAAGGGTCTGCGTTTGCTCACCCAACCTCACCAAAGCTCTCAGCCCCAAGAGTGTCCACCCTTATGTCTCATCCAGCTGTGCGTCTAGATATGGTCAATCCAGGTTGCATCACAGCCCCTGAACGCATTGTGTAAGAATTTCTCTCTCTTTCACTGTCTTTGTTTCATGGGTGTTTCAAAGTAATTTATTTTTATACTGGGGTTTAGCTGCTTTTCACTGCTGTGTTTATGCCGCTTTACACCCACTTGACACACTAACAGAGAGATATCAATACATAGGTTTTATGATTATTATTAGTCAGATATATTCTTGTGCGGTGAATAGGGCGTGTTGAGTCCAGTTCTCTGAGCAAGGAGTAGGTCTTGTCTATTACATATTGGGTTTATGGAACGGTATCTGAGCTAATTTGATACCCTTGTTTTATGTATCACCCCACCTCACCTTTCCCGTTAAGCAGCCATAGTGTGTTTTCTGCATGTGTGACTCTGTTCTGTTTTGTAATTCAGTTCAAGTGTAACGGTTTTTACATTCCCTCTATCAGTGATACCTTATGAGAAGTGTCCTTTTCTGTGTGACTTATTTCACTTAGAATCGTCGTACCTAAATCCACTCATCATGCTGCTACTAACCTTACGACATTGATTTCCTGGCTGAGTGATATTCCATTGTACATAAGGACCACAACTTCTTTATCCATTTTTCTCTTTCCTGGGATATTTAAGGTGGAATGAAGTGGAGGTCCTGGTCAACAGAGCAGCCCTAAACTTTGGGGTGCTTGTGTTTTGCTGATTTTTAATTTTCCCAATTTATACCCCCATGAGTGGAAGTGCCCTATGCTCTCTAAGCTGTGTT
Source organism: Balaenoptera borealis (assembly GCF_965194805.1). Classification (NCBI taxonomy): domain Eukaryota; kingdom Metazoa; phylum Chordata; class Mammalia; order Artiodactyla; family Balaenopteridae; genus Balaenoptera; species Balaenoptera borealis. The sequence goes on along the minus strand of NW_028123851.1, from coordinate 694,099 downwards.
TTTCAGATGTTTCAGGACTCACCGGACACTTCTCCGGAGTGGCTCTTGGCAATTTACATCCCGCCCATCAGTGTAGCAAGGCTCCCATTTCTCCATGGCCTGTCCTGCATTTCTGGTTTTGACACTTTTTTCAGCATGGCCCTTTGGACCGATGGGAAGCGAGACTTCTTTGTAGCGCTGATTTGCCTTTCCAGGTTGCTTGGTTGGCCAAAAAGGGCGTATGCGTTTTTTCCTGAATATATTCAGGAAAAAACGCATACGCCCTTTTTGGCCAAGGGCATCATTGTCAACGTTTTGCCGCTTTTCATGTGCTTTAAAGGCGATTCGTATCTACCTCCTGAAATCTGTTTCCTGCAATTCTGCCTTGATTTCAAATCCTCTTCTTTGCCTTCCCTCAATATATTTGTGGACGAGAGTTATCATTTATAACTCTGCAGGTTTGTGAATTGCAGTGCCCTGAACCTCCATTTTACAACTCGTTTTTATGGGAGCTGGCCGCAAAATCGCAGAATGGCTTCAGGCCCTGTTCTGGTTCCGGGGGGCAGGCTGAGCCTGTGGTTAATTCTTCTTTCTGATGGGAAAATAGAGTGACCTGTGCCTGTCCCAACACCAAGAGCTAGTCTCTCGTTGGTTCCACGTCTTCCCGTTTATCCTCAGGACAAATTGCAACCTGTATGGAACAGGAGGTTAAAGGTGCTGATGCTCCAAGTAGGGAGCTTGCTAGTAAAGCGGCTGGAATGGCGAACCCGGGCACAAGGAGATGAGAAATGAGGTGCGTTTTAGAAACCTTTCCCCATCACACGGTGTACCATCTTCTGGGTTTCTCATGCATGTTTTTGATGTAGGAAGATGCCCTTGAACCTGGAGATTTGGGACCCATGCGATGGGTACCACGCAGTATTCCTTTAAAGGGTCTGCGTTTGCTCACCCAACCTCACCAAAGCTCTCAGCCCCAAGAGTGTCCACCCTTATGTCTCATCCAGCTGTGCGTCTAGATATGGTCAATCCAGGTTGCATCACAGCCCCTGAACGCATTGTGTAAGAATTTCTCTCTCTTTCACTGTCTTTGTTTCATGGGTGTTTCAAAGTAATTTATTTTTATAATGGGGTTTAGCTGCTTTTCACTGCTGTGTTTATGCCGCTTTACACCCACTTGACACACTAACAGAGAGATATCAATACATAGGTTTTACGATTATTATTAGTCAGATATATTCTTGTGCGGTGAATAGGGCGTGTTGAGTCCAGTTCTCTGAGCAAGGAGTAGGTCTTGTCTATTACATATTGGGTTTATGGAACGGTATCTGAGCTAATTTGATACCCTTGTTTTATGTATCACCCCACCTCACCTTTCCCGTTAAGCAGCCATAGTGTGTTTTCTGCATGTGTGACTCTGTTCTGTTTTGTAATTCAGTTCAAGTGTAACGGTTTTTACATTCCCTCTATCAGTGATACCTTATGAGAAGTGTCCTTTTCTGTGTGACTTATTTCACTTAGAATCGTCGTACCTAAATCCACTCATCATGCTGCTACTAACCTTACGACATTGATTTCCTGGCTGAGTGATATTCCATTGTACATAAGGACCACAACTTCTTTATCCATTTTTCTCTTTCCTGGGATATTTAAGGTGGAATGAAGTGGAGGTCCTGGTCAACAGAGCAGCCCTAAACTTTGGGGTGCTTGTGTCTTGCTGATTTTTAATTTTCCCAATTTATACCCCCATGAGTGGAAGTGCCCTATGCTCTCTAAGCTGTGTTTTTCAGATGTTTCAGGACTCACCGGACACTTCTCCGGAGTGGCTCTTGGCAATTTACATCCCGCCCATCAGTGTAGCAAGGCTCCCATTTCTCCATGGCCTGTCCTGCATTTCTGGTTTTGACACATTTTTCAGCATGGCCCTTTGGACCGATGGGAAGCGAGACTTCTTTGTAGCGCTGATTTGCCTTTCCAGGTTGCTTGGTTGGCCAAAAAGGGCGTATGCGTTTTTTCCTGAATATATTCAGGAAAAAACGCATACGCCCTTTTTGGCCAAGGGCATCATTGTCAACGTTTTGCCGCTTTTCATGTGCTTTAAAGGCGATTCGTATCTACCTCCTGAAATCTGTTTCCTGCAATTCTGCCTTGATTTCAAATCCTCTTCTTTGCCTTCCCTCAATATATTTGTGGACGAGAGTTATCATTTATAACTCTGCAGGTTTGTGAATTGCAGTGCCCTGAACCTCCATTTTACAACTCGTTTTTATGGGAGCTGGCGGCAAAATCGCAGAATGGCTTCAGGCCCTGTTCTGGTTCCGGGGGGCAGGCTGAGCCTGTGGTTAATTCTTCTTTCTGATGGGAAAATAGAGTGACCTGTGCCTGTCCCAACACCAAGAGCTAGTCTCTCGTTGGTTCCACGTCTTCCCGTTTATCCTCAGGACAAATTGCAACCTGTATGGAACAGGAGGTTAAAGGTGCTGATGCTCCAAGTAGGGAGCTTGCTAGTAAAGCGGCTGGAATGGCGAACCCGGGCACAAGGAGATGAGAAATGAGGTGCGTTTTAGAAACCTTTCCCCATCACACGGTGTACCATCTTCTGGGTTTCTCATGCATGTTTTTGATGTAGGAAGATGCCCTTGAACCTGGAGATTTGGGACCCATGCGATGGGTACCACGCAGTATTCCTTTAAAGGGTCTGCGTTTGCTCACCCAACCTCACCAAACCTCTCAGCCCCAAGAGTGTCCACCCTTATGTCTCATCCAGCTGTGCGTCTAGATATGGTCAATCCAGGTTGCATCACAGCCCCTGAACGCATTGTGTAAGAATTTCTCTCTCTTTCACTGTCTTTGTTTCATGGGTGTTTCAAAGTAATTTATTTTTATACTGGGGTTTAGCTGCTTTTCACTGCTGTGTTTATGCCGCTTTACACCCACTTGACACACTAACAGAGAGATATCAATACATAGGTTTTACGATTATTATTAGTCAGATATATTCTTGTGCGGTGAATAGGGCGTGTTGAGTCCAGTTCTCTGAGCAAGGAGTAGGTCTTGTCTATTACATATTGGGTTTATGGAACGGTATCTGAGCTAATTTGATACCCTTGTTTTATGTATCACCCCACCTCACCTTTCCCGTTAAGCAGCCATAGTGTGTTTTCTGCATGTGTGACTCTGTTCTGTTTTGTAATTCAGTTCAAGTGTAACGGTTTTTACATTCCCTCTATCAGTGATACCTTATGAGAAGTGTCCTTTTCTGTGTGACTTATTTCACTTAGAATCGTCGTACCTAAATCCACTCATCATGCTGCTACTAACCTTACGACATTGATTTCCTGGCTGAGTGATATTCCATTGTACATAAGGACCACAACTTCTTTATCCATTTTTCTCTTTCCTGGGATATTTAAGGTGGAATGAAGTGGAGGTCCTGGTCAACAGAGCAGCCCTAAACTTTGGGGTGCTTGTGTCTTGCTGATTTTTAATTTTCCCAATTTATACCCCCATGAGTGGAAGTGCCCTATGCTCTCTAAGCTGTGTTTTTCAGATGTTTCAGGACTCACCGGACACTTCTCCGGAGTGGCTCTTGGCAATTTACATCCCGCCCATCAGTGTAGCAAGGCTCCCATTTCTCCATGGCCTGTCCTGCATTTCTGGTTTTGACACTTTTTTCAGCATGGCCCTTTGGACCGATGGGAAGCGAGACTTCTTTGTAGCGCTGATTTGCCTTTCCAGGTTGCTTGGTTGGCCAAAAAGGGCGTATGCGTTTTTTCCTGAATATATTCAGGAAAAAACGCATACGCCCTTTTTGGCCAAGGGCATCATTGTCAACCTTTTGCCGCTTTTCATGTGCTTTAAAGGCGATTCGTATCTACCTCCTGAAATCTGTTTCCTGCAATTCTGCCTTGATTTCAAATCCTCTTCTTTGCCTTCCCTCAATATATTTGTGGACGAGAGTTATCATTTATAACTCTGCAGGTTTGTGAATTGCAGTGCCCTGAACCTCCATTTTACAACTCATTTTTATGGGAGCTGGCGGCAAAATCGCAGAATGGCTTCAGGCCCTGTTCTGGTTCCGGGGGGCAGGCTGAGCCTGTGGTTAATTCTTCTTTCTGATGGGAAAATAGAGTGACCTGTGCCTGTCCCAACACCAAGAGCTAGTCTCTCGTTGGTTCCACGTCTTCCCGTTTATCCTCAGGACAAATTGCAACCTGTATGGAACAGGAGGTTAAAGGTGCTGATGCTCCAAGTAGGGAGCTTGCTAGTAAAGCGGCTGGAATGGCGAACCCGGGCACAAGGAGATGAGAAATGAGGTGCGTTTTAGAAACCTTTCCCCATCACACGGTGTACCATCTTCTGGGTTTCTCATGCATGTTTTTGATGTAGGAAGATGCCCTTGAACCTGGAGATTTGGGACCCATGCGATGGGTACCACGCAGTATTCCTTTAAAGGGTCTGCGTTTGCTCACCCAACCTCACCAAACCTCTCAGCCCCAAGAGTGTCCACCCTTATGTCTCATCCAGCTGTGCGTCTAGATATGGTCAATCCAGGTTGCATCACAGCCCCTGAACGCATTGTGTAAGAATTTCTCTCTCTTTCACTGTCTTTGTTTCATGGGTGTTTCAAAGTAATTTATTTTTATACTGGGGTTTAGCTGCTTTTCACTGCTGTGTTTATGCCGCTTTACACCCACTTGACACACTAACAGAGAGATATCAATACATAGGTTTTACGATTATTATTAGTCAGATATATTCTTGTGCGGTGAATAGGGCGTGTTGAGTCCAGTTCTCTGAGCAAGGAGTAGGTCTTGTCTATTACATATTGGGTTTATGGAACGGTATCTGAGCTAATTTGATACCCTTGTTTTATGTATCACCCCACCTCACCTTTCCCGTTAAGCAGCCATAGTGTGTTTTCTGCATGTGTGACTCTGTTCTGTTTTGTAATTCAGTTCAAGTGTAACGGTTTTTACATTCCCTCTATCAGTGATACCTTATGAGAAGTGTCCTTTTCTGTGTGACTTATTTCACTTAGAATCGTCGTACCTAAATCCACTCATCATGCTGCTACTAACCTTACGACATTGATTTCCTGGCTGAGTGATATTCCATTGTACATAAGGACCACAACTTCTTTATCCATTTTTCTCTTTCCTGGGATATTTAAGGTGGAATGAAGTGGAGGTCCTGGTCAACAGAGCAGCCCTAAACTTTGGGGTGCTTGTGTCTTGCTGATTTTTAATTTTCCCAATTTATACCCCCATGAGTGGAAGTGCCCTATGCTCTCTAAGCTGTGTTTTTCAGATGTTTCAGGACTCACCGGACACTTCTCCGGAGTGGCTCTTGGCAATTTACATCCCGCCCATCAGTGTAGCAAGGCTCCCATTTCTCCATGGCCTGTCCTGCATTTCTGGTTTTGACACTTTTTTCAGCATGGCCCTTTGGACCGATGGGAAGCGAGACTTCTTTGTAGCGCTGATTTGCCTTTCCAGGTTGCTTGGTTGGCCAAAAAGGGCGTATGCGTTTTTTCCTGAATATATTCAGGAAAAAACGCATACGCCCTTTTTGGCCAAGGGCATCATTGTCAACGTTTTGCCGCTTTTCATGTGCTTTAAAGGCGATTCGTATCTACCTCCTGAAATCTGTTTCCTGCAATTCTGCCTTGATTTCAAATCCTCTTCTTTGCCTTCCCTCAATATATTTGTGGACGAGAGTTATCATTTATAACTCTGCAGGTTTGTGAATTGCAGTGCCCTGAACCTCCATTTTACAACTCGTTTTTATGGGAGCTGGCCGCAAAATCGCAGAATGGCTTCAGGCCCTGTTCTGGTTCCGGGGGGCAGGCTGAGCCTGTGGTTAATTCTTCTTTCTGATGGGAAAATAGAGTGACCTGTGCCTGTCCCAACACCAAGAGCTAGTCTCTCGTTGGTTCCACGTCTTCCCGTTTATCCTCAGGACAAATTGCAACCTGTATGGAACAGGAGGTTAAAGGTGCTGATGCTCCAAGTAGGGAGCTTGCTAGTAAAGCGGCTGGAATGGCGAACCCGGGCACAAGGAGATGAGAAATGAGGTGCGTTTTAGAAACCTTTCCCCATCACACGGTGTACCATCTTCTGGGTTTCTCATGCATGTTTTTGATGTAGGAAGATGCCCTTGAACCTGGAGATTTGGGACCCATGTGATGGGTACCACGCAGTATTCCTTTAAAGGGTCTGCGTTTGCTCACCCAACCTCACCAAACCTCTCAGCCCCAAGAGTGTCCACCCTTATGTCTCATCCAGCTGTGCGTCTAGATATGGTCAATCCAGGTTGCATCACAGCCCCTGAACGCATTGTGTAAGAATTTCTCTCTCTTTCACTGTCTTTGTTTCATGGGTGTTTCAAAGTAATTTATTTTTATACTGGGGTTTAGCTGCTTTTCACTGCTGTGTTTATGCCGCTTTACACCCACTTGACACACTAACAGAGAGATATCAATACATAGGTTTTACGATTATTATTAGTCAGATATATTCTTGTGCGGTGAATAGGGCGTGTTGAGTCCAGTTCTCTGAGCAAGGAGTAGGTCTTGTCTATTACATATTGGGTTTATGGAACGGTATCTGAGCTAATTTGATACCCTTGTTTTATGTATCACCCCACCTCACCTTTCCCGTTAAGCAGCCATAGTGTGTTTTCTGCATGTGTGACTCTGTTCTGTTTTGTAATTCAGTTCAAGTGTAACGGTTTTTACATTCCCTCTATCAGTGATACCTTATGAGAAGTGTCCTTTTCTGTGTGACTTATTTCACTTAGAATCGTCGTACCTAAATCCACTCATCATGCTGCTACTAACCTTACGACATTGATTTCCTGGCTGAGTGATATTCCATTGTACATAAGGACCACAACTTCTTTATCCATTTTTCTCTTTCCTGGGATATTTAAGGTGGAATGAAGTGGAGGTCCTGGTCAACAGAGCAGCCCTAAACTTTGGGGTGCTTGTGTTTTGCTGATTTTTAATTTTCCCAATTTATACCCCCATGAGTGGAAGTGCCCTATGCTCTCTAAGCTGTGTTTTTCAGATGTTTCAGGACTCACCGGACACTTCTCCGGAGTGGCTCTTGGCAATTTACATCCCGCCCATCAGTGTAGCAAGGCTCCCATTTCTCCATGGCCTGTCCTGCATTTCTGGTTTTGACACTTTTTTCAGCATGGCCCTTTGGACCGATGGGAAGCGAGACTTCTTTGTAGCGCTGATTTGCCTTTCCAGGTTGCTTGGTTGGCCAAAAAGGGCGTATGCGTTTTTTCCTGAATATATTCAGGAAAAAACGCATACGCCCTTTTTGGCCAAGGGCATCATTGTCAACGTTTTGCCGCTTTTCATGTGCTTTAAAGGCGATTCGTATCTACCTCCTGAAATCTGTTTCCTGCAATTCTGCCTTGATTTCAAATCCTCTTCTTTGCCTTCCCTCAATATATTTGTGGACGAGAGTTATCATTTATAACTCTGCAGGTTTGTGAATTGCAGTGCCCTGAACCTCCATTTTACAACTCGTTTTTATGGGAGCTGGCCGCAAAATCGCAGAATGGCTTCAGGCCCTGTTCTGGTTCCGGGGGGCAGGCTGAGCCTGTGGTTAATTCTTCTTTCTGATGGGAAAATAGAGTGACCTGTGCCTGTCCCAACACCAAGAGCTAGTCTCTCGTTGGTTCCACGTCTTCCCGTTTATCCTCAGGACAAATTGCAACCTGTATGGAACAGGAGGTTAAAGGTGCTGATGCTCCAAGTAGGGAGCTTGCTAGTAAAGCGGCTGGAATGGCGAACCCGGGCACAAGGAGATGAGAAATGAGGTGCGTTTTAGAAACCTTTCCCCATCACACGGTGTACCATCTTCTGGGTTTCTCATGCATGTTTTTGATGTAGGAAGATGCCCTTGAACCTGGAGATTTGGGACCCATGCGATGGGTACCACGCAGTATTCCTTTAAAGGGTCTGCGTTTGCTCACCCAACCTCACCAAAGCTCTCAGCCCCAAGAGTGTCCACCCTTATGTCTCATCCAGCTGTGCGTCTAGATATGGTCAATCCAGGTTGCATCACAGCCCCTGAACGCATTGTGTAAGAATTTCTCTCTCTTTCACTGTCTTTGTTTCATGGGTGTTTCAAAGTAATTTATTTTTATAATGGGGTTTAGCTGCTTTTCACTGCTGTGTTTATGCCGCTTTACACCCACTTGACACACTAACAGAGAGATATCAATACATAGGTTTTACGATTATTATTAGTCAGATATATTCTTGTGCGGTGAATAGGGCGTGTTGAGTCCAGTTCTCTGAGCAAGGAGTAGGTCTTGTCTATTACATATTGGGTTTATGGAACGGTATCTGAGCTAATTTGATACCCTTGTTTTATGTATCACCCCACCTCACCTTTCCCGTTAAGCAGCCATAGTGTGTTTTCTGCATGTGTGACTCTGTTCTGTTTTGTAATTCAGTTCAAGTGTAACGGTTTTTACATTCCCTCTATCAGTGATACCTTATGAGAAGTGTCCTTTTCTGTGTGACTTATTTCACTTAGAATCGTCGTACCTAAATCCACTCATCATGCTGCTACTAACCTTACGACATTGATTTCCTGGCTGAGTGATATTCCATTGTACATAAGGACCACAACTTCTTTATCCATTTTTCTCTTTCCTGGGATATTTAAGGTGGAATGAAGTGGAGGTCCTGGTCAACAGAGCAGCCCTAAACTTTGGGGTGCTTGTGTCTTGCTGATTTTTAATTTTCCCAATTTATACCCCCATGAGTGGAAGTGCCCTATGCTCTCTAAGCTGTGTTTTTCAGATGTTTCAGGACTCACCGGACACTTCTCCGGAGTGGCTCTTGGCAATTTACATCCCGCCCATCAGTGTAGCAAGGCTCCCATTTCTCCATGGCCTGTCCTGCATTTCTGGTTTTGACACATTTTTCAGCATGGCCCTTTGGACCGATGGGAAGCGAGACTTCTTTGTAGCGCTGATTTGCCTTTCCAGGTTGCTTGGTTGGCCAAAAAGGGCGTATGCGTTTTTTCCTGAATATATTCAGGAAAAAACGCATACGCCCTTTTTGGCCAAGGGCATCATTGTCAACGTTTTGCCGCTTTTCATGTGCTTTAAAGGCGATTCGTATCTACCTCCTGAAATCTGTTTCCTGCAATTCTGCCTTGATTTCAAATCCTCTTCTTTGCCTTCCCTCAATATATTTGTGGACGAGAGTTATCATTTATAACTCTGCAGGTTTGTGAATTGCAGTGCCCTGAACCTCCATTTTACAACTCGTTTTTATGGGAGCTGGCGGCAAAATCGCAGAATGGCTTCAGGCCCTGTTCTGGTTCCGGGGGGCAGGCTGAGCCTGTGGTTAATTCTTCTTTCTGATGGGAAAATAGAGTGACCTGTGCCTGTCCCAACACCAAGAGCTAGTCTCTCGTTGGTTCCACGTCTTCCCGTTTATCCTCAGGACAAATTGCAACCTGTATGGAACAGGAGGTTAAAGGTGCTGATGCTCCAAGTAGGGAGCTTGCTAGTAAAGCGGCTGGAATGGCGAACCCGGGCACAAGGAGATGAGAAATGAGGTGCGTTTTAGAAACCTTTCCCCATCACACGGTGTACCATCTTCTGGGTTTCTCATGCATGTTTTTGATGTAGGAAGATGCCCTTGAACCTGGAGATTTGGGACCCATGCGATGGGTACCACGCAGTATTCCTTTAAAGGGTCTGCGTTTGCTCACCCAACCTCACCAAACCTCTCAGCCCCAAGAGTGTCCACCCTTATGTCTCATCCAGCTGTGCGTCTAGATATGGTCAATCCAGGTTGCATCACAGCCCCTGAACGCATTGTGTAAGAATTTCTCTCTCTTTCACTGTCTTTGTTTCATGGGTGTTTCAAAGTAATTTATTTTTATACTGGGGTTTAGCTGCTTTTCACTGCTGTGTTTATGCCGCTTTACACCCACTTGACACACTAACAGAGAGATATCAATACATAGGTTTTACGATTATTATTAGTCAGATATATTCTTGTGCGGTGAATAGGGCGTGTTGAGTCCAGTTCTCTGAGCAAGGAGTAGGTCTTGTCTATTACATATTGGGTTTATGGAACGGTATCTGAGCTAATTTGATACCCTTGTTTTATGTATCACCCCACCTCACCTTTCCCGTTAAGCAGCCATAGTGTGTTTTCTGCATGTGTGACTCTGTTCTGTTTTGTAATTCAGTTCAAGTGTAACGGTTTTTACATTCCCTCTATCAGTGATACCTTATGAGAAGTGTCCTTTTCTGTGTGACTTATTTCACTTAGAATCGTCGTACCTAAATCCACTCATCATGCTGCTACTAACCTTACGACATTGATTTCCTGGCTGAGTGATATTCCATTGTACATAAGGACCACAACTTCTTTATCCATTTTTCTCTTTCCTGGGATATTTAAGGTGGAATGAAGTGGAGGTCCTGGTCAACAGAGCAGCCCTAAACTTTGGGGTGCTTGTGTCTTGCTGATTTTTAATTTTCCCAATTTATACCCCCATGAGTGGAAGTGCCCTATGCTCTCTAAGCTGTGTTTTTCAGATGTTTCAGGACTCACCGGACACTTCTCCGGAGTGGCTCTTGGCAATTTACATCCCGCCCATCAGTGTAGCAAGGCTCCCATTTCTCCATGGCCTGTCCTGCATTTCTGGTTTTGACACTTTTTTCAGCATGGCCCTTTGGACCGATGGGAAGCGAGACTTCTTTGTAGCGCTGATTTGCCTTTCCAGGTTGCTTGGTTGGCCAAAAAGGGCGTATGCGTTTTTTCCTGAATATATTCAGGAAAAAACGCATACGCCCTTTTTGGCCAAGGGCATCATTGTCAACGTTTTGCCGCTTTTCATGTGCTTTAAAGGCGATTCGTATCTACCTCCTGAAATCTGTTTCCTGCAATTCTGCCTTGATTTCAAATCCTCTTCTTTGCCTTCCCTCAATATATTTGTGGACGAGAGTTATCATTTATAACTCTGCAGGTTTGTGAATTGCAGTGCCCTGAACCTCCATTTTACAACTCGTTTTTATGGGAGCTGGCGGCAAAATCGCAGAATGGCTTCAGGCCCTGTTCTGGTTCCGGGGGGCAGGCTGAGCCTGTGGTTAATTCTTCTTTCTGATGGGAAAATAGAGTGACCTGTGCCTGTCCCAACACCAAGAGCTAGTCTCTCGTTGGTTCCACGTCTTCCCGTTTATCCTCAGGACAAATTGCAACCTGTATGGAACAGGAGGTTAAAGGTGCTGATGCTCCAAGTAGGGAGCTTGCTAGTAAAGCGGCTGGAATGGCGAACCCGGGCACAAGGAGATGAGAAATGAGGTGCGTTTTAGAAACCTTTCCCCATCACACGGTGTACCATCTTCTGGGTTTCTCATGCATGTTTTTGATGTAGGAAGATGCCCTTGAACCTGGAGATTTGGGACCCATGCGATGGGTACCACGCAGTATTCCTTTAAAGGGTCTGCGTTTGCTCACCCAACCTCACCAAACCTCTCAGCCCCAAGAGTGTCCACCCTTATGTCTCATCCAGCTGTGCGTCTAGATATGGTCAATCCAGGTTGCATCACAGCCCCTGAACGCATTGTGTAAGAATTTCTCTCTCTTTCACTGTCTTTGTTTCATGGGTGTTTCAAAGTAATTTATTTTTATACTGGGGTTTAGCTGCTTTTCACTGCTGTGTTTATGCCGCTTTACACCCACTTGACACACTAACAGAGAGATATCAATACATAGGTTTTACGATTATTATTAGTCAGATATATTCTTGTGCGGTGAATAGGGCGTGTTGAGTCCAGTTCTCTGAGCAAGGAGTAGGTCTTGTCTATTACATATTGGGTTTATGGAACGGTATCTGAGCTAATTTGATACCCTTGTTTTATGTATCACCCCACCTCACCTTTCCCGTTAAGCAGCCATAGTGTGTTTTCTGCATGTGTGACTCTGTTCTGTTTTGTAATTCAGTTCAAGTGTAACGGTTTTTACATTCCCTCTATCAGTGATACCTTATGAGAAGTGTCCTTTTCTGTGTGACTTATTTCACTTAGAATCGTCGTACCTAAATCCACTCATCATGCTGCTACTAACCTTACGACATTGATTTCCTGGCTGAGTGATATTCCATTGTACATAAGGACCACAACTTCTTTATCCATTTTTCTCTTTCCTGGGATATTTAAGGTGGAATGAAGTGGAGGTCCTGGTCAACAGAGCAGCCCTAAACTTTGGGGTGCTTGTGTCTTGCTGATTTTTAATTTTCCCAATTTATACCCCCATGAGTGGAAGTGCCCTATGCTCTCTAAGCTGTGTTTTTCAGATGTTTCAGGACTCACCGGACACTTCTCCGGAGTGGCTCTTGGCAATTTACATCCCGCCCATCAGTGTAGCAAGGCTCCCATTTCTCCATGGCCTGTCCTGCATTTCTGGTTTTGACACTTTTTTCAGCATGGCCCTTTGGACCGATGGGAAGCGAGACTTCTTTGTAGCGCTGATTTGCCTTTCCAGGTTGCTTGGTTGGCCAAAAAGGGCGTATGCGTTTTTTCCTGAATATATTCAGGAAAAAACGCATACGCCCTTTTTGGCCAAGGGCATCATTGTCAACGTTTTGCCGCTTTTCATGTGCTTTAAAGGCGATTCGTATCTACCTCCTGAAATCTGTTTCCTGCAATTCTGCCTTGATTTCAAATCCTCTTCTTTGCCTTCCCTCAATATATTTGTGGACGAGAGTTATCATTTATAACTCTGCAGGTTTGTGAATTGCAGTGCCCTGAACCTCCATTTTACAACTCGTTTTTATGGGAGCTGGCCGCAAAATCGCAGAATGGCTTCAGGCCCTGTTCTGGTTCCGGGGGGCAGGCTGAGCCTGTGGTTAATTCTTCTTTCTGATGGGAAAATAGAGTGACCTGTGCCTGTCCCAACACCAAGAGCTAGTCTCTCGTTGGTTCCACGTCTTCCCGTTTATCCTCAGGACAAATTGCAACCTGTATGGAACAGGAGGTTAAAGGTGCTGATGCTCCAAGTAGGGAGCTTGCTAGTAAAGCGGCTGGAATGGCGAACCCGGGCACAAGGAGATGAGAAATGAGGTGCGTTTTAGAAACCTTTCCCCATCACACGGTGTACCATCTTCTGGGTTTCTCATGCATGTTTTTGATGTAGGAAGATGCCCTTGAACCTGGAGATTTGGGACCCATGCGATGGGTACCACGCAGTATTCCTTTAAAGGGTCTGCGTTTGCTCACCCAACCTCACCAAACCTCTCAGCCCCAAGAGTGTCCACCCTTATGTCTCATCCAGCTGTGCGTCTAGATATGGTCAATCCAGGTTGCATCACAGCCCCTGAACGCATTGTGTAAGAATTTCTCTCTCTTTCACTGTCTTTGTTTCATGGGTGTTTCAAAGTAATTTATTTTTATAATGGGGTTTAGCTGCTTTTCACTGCTGTGTTTATGCCGCTTTACACCCACTTGACACACTAACAGAGAGATATCAATACATAGGTTTTACGATTATTATTAGTCAGATATATTCTTGTGCGGTGAATAGGGCGTGTTGAGTCCAGTTCTCTGAGCAAGGAGTAGGTCTTGTCTATTACATATTGGGTTTATGGAACGGTATCTGAGCTAATTTGATACCCTTGTTTTATGTATCACCCCACCTCACCTTTCCCGTTAAGCAGCCATAGTGTGTTTTCTGCATGTGTGACTCTGTTCTGTTTTGTAATTCAGTTCAAGTGTAACGGTTTTTACATTCCCTCTATCAGTGATACCTTATGAGAAGTGTCCTTTTCTGTGTGACTTATTTCACTTAGAATCGTCGTACCTAAATCCACTCATCATGCTGCTACTAACCTTACGACATTGATTTCCTGGCTGAGTGATATTCCATTGTACATAAGGACCACAACTTCTTTATCCATTTTTCTCTTTCCTGGGATATTTAAGGTGGAATGAAGTGGAGGTCCTGGTCAACAGAGCAGCCCTAAACTTTGGGGTGCTTGTGTCTTGCTGATTTTTAATTTTCCCAATTTATACCCCCATGAGTGGAAGTGCCCTATGCTCTCTAAGCTGTGTTTTTCAGATGTTTCAGGACTCACCGGACACTTCTCCGGAGTGGCTCTTGGCAATTTACATCCCGCCCATCAGTGTAGCAAGGCTCCCATTTCTCCATGGCCTGTCCTGCATTTCTGGTTTTGACACTTTTTTCAGCATGGCCCTTTGGACCGATGGGAAGCGAGACTTCTTTGTAGCGCTGATTTGCCTTTCCAGGTTGCTTGGTTGGCCAAAAAGGGCGTATGCGTTTTTTCCTGAATATATTCAGGAAAAAACGCATACGCCCTTTTTGGCCAAGGGCATCATTGTCAACGTTTTGCCGCTTTTCATGTGCTTTAAAGGCGATTCGTATCTACCTCCTGAAATCTGTTTCCTGCAATTCTGCCTTGATTTCAAATCCTCTTCTTTGCCTTCCCTCAATATATTTGTGGACGAGAGTTATCATTTATAACTCTGCAGGTTTGTGAATTGCAGTGCCCTGAACCTCCATTTTACAACTCGTTTTTATGGGAGCTGGCCGCAAAATCGCAGAATGGCTTCAGGCCCTGTTCTGGTTCCGGGGGGCAGGCTGAGCCTGTGGTTAATTCTTCTTTCTGATGGGAAAATAGAGTGACCTGTGCCTGTCCCAACACCAAGAGCTAGTCTCTCGTTGGTTCCACGTCTTCCCGTTTATCCTCAGGACAAATTGCAACCTGTATGGAACAGGAGGTTAAAGGTGCTGATGCTCCAAGTAGGGAGCTTGCTAGTAAAGCGGCTGGAATGGCGAACCCGGGCACAAGGAGATGAGAAATGAGGTGCGTTTTAGAAACCTTTCCCCATCACACGGTGTACCATCTTCTGGGTTTCTCATGCATGTTTTTGATGTAGGAAGATGCCCTTGAACCTGGAGATTTGGGACCCATGTGATGGGTACCACGCAGTATTCCTTTAAAGGGTCTGCGTTTGCTCACCCAACCTCACCAAACCTCTCAGCCCCAAGAGTGTCCACCCTTATGTCTCATCCAGCTGTGCGTCTAGATATGGTCAATCCAGGTTGCATCACAGCCCCTGAACGCATTGTGTAAGAATTTCTCTCTCTTTCACTGTCTTTGTTTCATGGGTGTTTCAAAGTAATTTATTTTTATACTGGGGTTTAGCTGCTTTTCACTGCTGTGTTTATGCCGCTTTACACCCACTTGACACACTAACAGAGAGATATCAATACATAGGTTTTACGATTATTATTAGTCAGATATATTCTTGTGCGGTGAATAGGGCGTGTTGAGTCCAGTTCTCTGAGCAAGGAGTAGGTCTTGTCTATTACATATTGGGTTTATGGAACGGTATCTGAGCTAATTTGATACCCTTGTTTTATGTATCACCCCACCTCACCTTTCCCGTTAAGCAGCCATAGTGTGTTTTCTGCATGTGTGACTCTGTTCTGTTTTGTAATTCAGTTCAAGTGTAACGGTTTTTACATTCCCTCTATCAGTGATACCTTATGAGAAGTGTCCTTTTCTGTGTGACTTATTTCACTTAGAATCGTCGTACCTAAATCCACTCATCATGCTGCTACTAACCTTACGACATTGATTTCCTGGCTGAGTGATATTCCATTGTACATAAGGACCACAACTTCTTTATCCATTTTTCTCTTTCCTGGGATATTTAAGGTGGAATGAAGTGGAGGTCCTGGTCAACAGAGCAGCCCTAAACTTTGGGGTGCTTGTGTTTTGCTGATTTTTAATTTTCCCAATTTATACCCCCATGAGTGGAAGTGCCCTATGCTCTCTAAGCTGTGTTTTTCAGATGTTTCAGGACTCACCGGACACTTCTCCGGAGTGGCTCTTGGCAATTTACATCCCGCCCATCAGTGTAGCAAGGCTCCCATTTCTCCATGGCCTGTCCTGCATTTCTGGTTTTGACACTTTTTTCAGCATGGCCCTTTGGACCGATGGGAAGCGAGACTTCTTTGTAGCGCTGATTTGCCTTTCCAGGTTGCTTGGTTGGCCAAAAAGGGCGTATGCGTTTTTTCCTGAATATATTCAGGAAAAAACGCATACGCCCTTTTTGGCCAAGGGCATCATTGTCAACGTTTTGCCGCTTTTCATGTGCTTTAAAGGCGATTCGTATCTACCTCCTGAAATCTGTTTCCTGCAATTCTGCCTTGATTTCAAATCCTCTTCTTTGCCTTCCCTCAATATATTTGTGGACGAGAGTTATCATTTATAACTCTGCAGGTTTGTGAATTGCAGTGCCCTGAACCTCCATTTTACAACTCGTTTTTATGGGAGCTGGCCGCAAAATCGCAGAATGGCTTCAGGCCCTGTTCTGGTTCCGGGGGGCAGGCTGAGCCTGTGGTTAATTCTTCTTTCTGATGGGAAAATAGAGTGACCTGTGCCTGTCCCAACACCAAGAGCTAGTCTCTCGTTGGTTCCACGTCTTCCCGTTTATCCTCAGGACAAATTGCAACCTGTATGGAACAGGAGGTTAAAGGTGCTGATGCTCCAAGTAGGGAGCTTGCTAGTAAAGCGGCTGGAATGGCGAACCCGGGCACAAGGAGATGAGAAATGAGGTGCGTTTTAGAAACCTTTCCCCATCACACGGTGTACCATCTTCTGGGTTTCTCATGCATGTTTTTGATGTAGGAAGATGCCCTTGAACCTGGAGATTTGGGACCCATGCGATGGGTACCACGCAGTATTCCTTTAAAGGGTCTGTGTTTGCTCACCCAACCTCACCAAACCTCTCAGCCCCAAGAGTGTCCACCCTTATGTCTCATCCAGCTGTGCGTCTAGATATGGTCAATCCAGGTTGCATCACAGCCCCTGAACGCATTGTGTAAGAATTTCTCTCTCTTTCACTGTCTTTGTTTCATGGGTGTTTCAAAGTAATTTATTTTTATACTGGGGTTTAGCTGCTTTTCACTGCTGTGTTTATGCCGCTTTACACCCACTTGACACACTAACAGAGAGATATCAATACATAGGTTTTACGATTATTATTAGTCAGATATATTCTTGTGCGGTGAATAGGGCGTGTTGAGTCCAGTTCTCTGAGCAAGGAGTAGGTCTTGTCTATTACATATTGGGTTTATGGAACGGTATCTGAGCTAATTTGATACCCTTGTTTTATGTATCACCCCACCTCACCTTTCCCGTTAAGCAGCCATAGTGTGTTTTCTGCATGTGTGACTCTGTTCTGTTTTGTAATTCAGTTCAAGTGTAACGGTTTTTACATTCCCTCTATCAGTGATACCTTATGAGAAGTGTCCTTTTCTGTGTGACTTATTTCACTTAGAATCGTCGTACCTAAATCCACTCATCATGCTGCTACTAACCTTACGACATTGATTTCCTGGCTGAGTGATATTCCATTGTACATAAGGACCACAACTTCTTTATCCATTTTTCTCTTTCCTGGGATATTTAAGGTGGAATGAAGTGGAGGTCCTGGTCAACAGAGCAGCCCTAAACTTTGGGGTGCTTGTGTCTTGCTGATTTTTAATTTTCCCAATTTATACCCCCATGAGTGGAAGTGCCCTATGCTCTCTAAGCTGTGTTTTTCAGATGTTTCAGGACTCACCGGACACTTCTCCGGAGTGGCTCTTGGCAATTTACATCCCGCCCATCAGTGTAGCAAGGCTCCCATTTCTCCATGGCCTGTCCTGCATTTCTGGTTTTGACACTTTTTTCAGCATGGCCCTTTGGACCGATGGGAAGCGAGACTTCTTTGTAGCGCTGATTTGCCTTTCCAGGTTGCTTGGTTGGCCAAAAAGGGCGTATGCGTTTTTTCCTGAATATATTCAGGAAAAAACGCATACGCCCTTTTTGGCCAAGGGCATCATTGTCAACGTTTTGCCGCTTTTCATGTGCTTTAAAGGCGATTCGTATCTACCTCCTGAAATCTGTTTCCTGCAATTCTGCCTTGATTTCAAATCCTCTTCTTTGCCTTCCCTCAATATATTTGTGGACGAGAGTTATCATTTATAACTCTGCAGGTTTGTGAATTGCAGTGCCCTGAACCTCCATTTTACAACTCGTTTTTATGGGAGCTGGCCGCAAAATCGCAGAATGGCTTCAGGCCCTGTTCTGGTTCCGGGGGGCAGGCTGAGCCTGTGGTTAATTCTTCTTTCTGATGGGAAAATAGAGTGACCTGTGCCTGTCCCAACACCAAGAGCTAGTCTCTCGTTGGTTCCACGTCTTCCCGTTTATCCTCAGGACAAATTGCAACCTGTATGGAACAGGAGGTTAAAGGTGCTGATGCTCCAAGTAGGGAGCTTGCTAGTAAAGCGGCTGGAATGGCGAACCCGGGCACAAGGAGATGAGAAATGAGGTGCGTTTTAGAAACCTTTCCCCATCACACGGTGTACCATCTTCTGGGTTTCTCATGCATGTTTTTGATGTAGGAAGATGCCCTTGAACCTGGAGATTTGGGACCCATGCGATGGGTACCACGCAGTATTCCTTTAAAGGGTCTGCGTTTGCTCACCCAACCTCACCAAACCTCTCAGCCCCAAGAGTGTCCACCCTTATGTCTCATCCAGCTGTGCGTCTAGATATGGTCAATCCAGGTTGCATCACAGCCCCTGAACGCATTGTGTAAGAATTTCTCTCTCTTTCACTGTCTTTGTTTCATGGGTGTTTCAAAGTAATTTATTTTTATACTGGGGTTTAGCTGCTTTTCACTGCTGTGTTTATGCCGCTTTACACCCACTTGACACACTAACAGAGAGATATCAATACATAGGTTTTACGATTATTATTAGTCAGATATATTCTTGTGCGGTGAATAGGGCGTGTTGAGTCCAGTTCTCTGAGCAAGGAGTAGGTCTTGTCTATTACATATTGGGTTTATGGAACGGTATCTGAGCTAATTTGATACCCTTGTTTTATGTATCACCCCACCTCACCTTTCCCGTTAAGCAGCCATAGTGTGTTTTCTGCATGTGTGACTCTGTTCTGTTTTGTAATTCAGTTCAAGTGTAACGGTTTTTACATTCCCTCTATCAGTGATACCTTATGAGAAGTGTCCTTTTCTGTGTGACTTATTTCACTTAGAATCGTCGTACCTAAATCCACTCATCATGCTGCTACTAACCTTACGACATTGATTTCCTGGCTGAGTGATATTCCATTGTACATAAGGACCACAACTTCTTTATCCATTTTTCTCTTTCCTGGGATATTTAAGGTGGAATGAAGTGGAGGTCCTGGTCAACAGAGCAGCCCTAAACTTTGGGGTGCTTGTGTCTTGCTGATTTTTAATTTTCCCAATTTATACCCCCATGAGTGGAAGTGCCCTATGCTCTCTAAGCTGTGTTTTTCAGATGTTTCAGGACTCACCGGACACTTCTCCGGAGTGGCTCTTGGCAATTTACATCCCGCCCATCAGTGTAGCAAGGCTCCCATTTCTCCATGGCCTGTCCTGCATTTCTGGTTTTGACACTTTTTTCAGCATGGCCCTTTGGACCGATGGGAAGCGAGACTTCTTTGTAGCGCTGATTTGCCTTTCCAGGTTGCTTGGTTGGCCAAAAAGGGCGTATGCGTTTTTTCCTGAATATATTCAGGAAAAAACGCATACGCCCTTTTTGGCCAAGGGCATCATTGTCAACCTTTTGCCGCTTTTCATGTGCTTTAAAGGCGATTCGTATCTACCTCCTGAAATCTGTTTCCTGCAATTCTGCCTTGATTTCAAATCCTCTTCTTTGCCTTCCCTCAATATATTTGTGGACGAGAGTTATCATTTATAACTCTGCAGGTTTGTGAATTGCAGTGCCCTGAACCTCCATTTTACAACTCGTTTTTATGGGAGCTGGCCGCAAAATCGCAGAATGGCTTCAGGCCCTGTTCTGGTTCCGGGGGGCAGGCTGAGCCTGTGGTTAATTCTTCTTTCTGATGGGAAAATAGAGTGACCTGTGCCTGTCCCAACACCAAGAGCTAGTCTCTCGTTGGTTCCACGTCTTCCCGTTTATCCTCAGGACAAATTGCAACCTGCATGGAACAGGAGGTTAAAGGTGCTGATGCTCCAAGTAGGGAGCTTGCTAGTAAAGCGGCTGGAATGGCGAACCCGGGCACAAGGAGATGAGAAATGAGGTGCGTTTTAGAAACCTTTCCCCATCACACGGTGTACCATCTTCTGGGTTTCTCATGCATGTTTTTGATGTAGGAAGATGCCCTTGAACCTGGAGATTTGGGACCCATGCGATGGGTACCACGCAGTATTCCTTTAAAGGGTCTGCGTTTGCTCACCCAACCTCACCAAACCTCTCAGCCCCAAGAGTGTCCACCCTTATGTCTCATCCAGCTGTGCGTCTAGATATGGTCAATCCAGGTTGCATCACAGCCCCTGAACGCATTGTGTAAGAATTTCTCTCTCTTTCACTGTCTTTGTTTCATGGGTGTTTCAAAGTAATTTATTTTTATACTGGGGTTTAGCTGCTTTTCACTGCTGTGTTTATGCCGCTTTACACCCACTTGACACACTAACAGAGAGATATCAATACATAGGTTTTACGATTATTATTAGTCAGATATATTCTTGTGCAGTGAATAGGGCGTGTTGAGTCCAGTTCTCTGAGCAAGGAGTAGGTCTTGTCTATTACATATTGGGTTTATGGAACGGTATCTGAGCTAATTTGATACCCTTGTTTTATGTATCACCCCACCTCACCTTTCCCGTTAAGCAGCCATAGTGTGTTTTCTGCATGTGTGACTCTGTTCTGTTTTGTAATTCAGTTCAAGTGTAACGGTTTTTACATTCCCTCTATCAGTGATACCTTATGAGAAGTGTCCTTTTCTGTGTGACTTATTTCACTTAGAATCGTCGTACCTAAATCCACTCATCATGCTGCTACTAACCTTACGACATTGATTTCCTGGCTGAGTGATATTCCATTGTACATAAGGACCACAACTTCTTTATCCATTTTTCTCTTTCCTGGGATATTTAAGGTGGAATGAAGTGGAGGTCCTGGTCAACAGAGCAGCCCTAAACTTTGGGGTGCTTGTGTTTTGCTGATTTTTAATTTTCCCAATTTATACCCCCATGAGTGGAAGTGCCCTATGCTCTCTAAGCTGTGTTTTTCAGATGTTTCAGGACTCACCGGACACTTCTCCGGAGTGGCTCTTGGCAATTTACATCCCGCCCATCAGTGTAGCAAGGCTCCCATTTCTCCATGGCCTGTCCTGCATTTCTGGTTTTGACACTTTTTTCAGCATGGCCCTTTGGACCGATGGGAAGCGAGACTTCTTTGTAGCGCTGATTTGCCTTTCCAGGTTGCTTGGTTGGCCAAAAAGGGCGTATGCGTTTTTTCCTGAATATATTCAGGAAAAAACGCATACGCCCTTTTTGGCCAAGGGCATCATTGTCAACGTTTTGCCGCTTTTCATGTGCTTTAAAGGCGATTCGTATCTACCTCCTGAAATCTGTTTCCTGCAATTCTGCCTTGATTTCAAATCCTCTTCTTTGCCTTCCCTCAATATATTTGTGGACGAGAGTTATCATTTATAACTCTTCAGGTTTGTGAATTGCAGTGCCCTGAACCTCCATTTTACAACTCGTTTTTATGGGAGCTGGCCGCAAAATCGCAGAATGGCTTCAGGCCCTGTTCTGGTTCCGGGGGGCAGGCTGAGCCTGTGGTTAATTCTTCTTTCTGATGGGAAAATAGAGTGACCTGTGCCTGTCCCAACACCAAGAGCTAGTCTCTCGTTGGTTCCACGTCTTCCCGTTTATCCTCAGGACAAATTGCAACCTGCATGGAACAGGAGGTTAAAGGTGCTGATGCTCCAAGTAGGGAGCTTGCTAGTAAAGCGGCTGGAATGGCGAACCCGGGCACAAGGAGATGAGAAATGAGGTGCGTTTTAGAAACCTTTCCCCATCACACGGTGTACCATCTTCTGGGTTTCTCATGCATGTTTTTGATGTAGGAAGATGCCCTTGAACCTGGAGATTTGGGACCCATGCGATGGGTACCACGCAGTATTCCTTTAAAGGGTCTGCGTTTGCTCACCCAACCTCACCAAACCTCTCAGCCCCAAGAGTGTCCACCCTTATGTCTCATCCAGCTGTGCGTCTAGATATGGTCAATCCAGGTTGCATCACAGCCCCTGAACGCATTGTGTAAGAATTTCTCTCTCTTTCACTGTCTTTGTTTCATGGGTGTTTCAAAGTAATTTATTTTTATAATGGGGTTTAGCTGCTTTTCACTGCTGTGTTTATGCCGCTTTACACCCACTTGACACACTAACAGAGAGATATCAATACATAGGTTTTACGATTATTATTAGTCAGATATATTCTTGTGCGGTGAATAGGGCGTGTTGAGTCCAGTTCTCTGAGCAAGGAGTAGGTCTTGTCTATTACATATTGGGTTTATGGAACGGTATCTGAGCTAATTTGATACCCTTGTTTTATGTATCACCCCACCTCACCTTTCCCGTTAAGCAGCCATAGTGTGTTTTCTGCATGTGTGACTCTGTTCTGTTTTGTAATTCAGTTCAAGTGTAACGGTTTTTACATTCCCTCTATCAGTGATACCTTATGAGAAGTGTCCTTTTCTGTGTGACTTATTTCACTTAGAATCGTCGTACCTAAATCCACTCATCATGCTGCTACTAACCTTACGACATTGATTTCCTGGCTGAGTGATATTCCATTGTACATAAGGACCACAACTTCTTTATCCATTTTTCTCTTTCCTGGGATATTTAAGGTGGAATGAAGTGGAGGTCCTGGTCAACAGAGCAGCCCTAAACTTTGGGGTGCTTGTGTTTTGCTGATTTTTAATTTTCCCAATTTATACCCCCATGAGTGGAAGTGCCCTATGCTCTCTAAGCTGTTTTTCAGATGTTTCAGGACTCACCGGACACTTCTCCGGAGTGGCTCTTGGCAATTTACATCCCGCCCATCAGTGTAGCAAGGCTCCCATTTCTCCATGGCCTGTCCTGCATTTCTGGTTTTGACACTTTTTTCAGCATGGCCCTTTTGACCGATGGGAAGCGAGACTTCTTTGTAGCGCTGATTTGCCTTTCCAGGTTGCTTGGTTGGCCAAAAAGGGCGTATGCGTTTTTTCCTGAATATATTCAGGAAAAAACGCATACGCCCTTTTTGGCCAAGGGCATCATTGTCAACGTTTTGCCGCTTTTCATGTGCTTTAAAGGCGATTCGTATCTACCTCCTGAAATCTGTTTCCTGCAATTCTGCCTTGATGTCAAATCCTCTTCTTTGCCTTCCCTCAATATATTTGTGGACGAGAGTTATCATTTATAACTCTGCAGGTTTGTGAATTGCAGTGCCCTGAACCTCCATTTTACAACTCGTTTTTATGGGAGCTGGCCGCAAAATCGCAGAATGGCTTCAGGCCCTGTTCTGGTTCCGGGGGGCAGGCTGAGCCTGTGGTTAATTCTTCTTTCTGATGGGAAAATAGAGTGACCTGTGCCTGTCCCAACACCAAGAGCTAGTCTCTCGTTGGTTCCACGTCTTCCCGTTTATCCTCAGGACAAATTGCAACCTGTATGGAACAGGAGGTTAAAGGTGCTGATGCTCCAAGTAGGGAGCTTGCTAGTAAAGCGGCTGGAATGGCGAACCCGGGCACAAGGAGATGAGAAATGAGGTGCGTTTTAGAAACCTTTCCCCATCACACGGTGTACCATCTTCTGGGTTTCTCATGCATGTTTTTGATGTAGGAAGATGCCCTTGAACCTGGAGATTTGGGACCCATGCGATGGGTACCACGCAGTATTCCTTTAAAGGGTCTGTGTTTGCTCACCCAACCTCACCAAACCTCTCAGCCCCAAGAGTGTCCACCCTTATGTCTCATCCAGCTGTGCGTCTAGATATGGTCAATCCAGGTTGCATCACAGCCCCTGAACGCATTGTGTAAGAATTTCTCTCTCTTTCACTGTCTTTGTTTCATGGGTGTTTCAAAGTAATTTATTTTTATACTGGGGTTTAGCTGCTTTTCACTGCTGTGTTTATGCCGCTTTACACCCACTTGACACACTAACAGAGAGATATCAATACATAGGTTTTACGATTATTATTAGTCAGATATATTCTTGTGCGGTGAATAGGGCGTGTTGAGTCCAGTTCTCTGAGCAAGGAGTAGGTCTTGTCTATTACATATTGGGTTTATGGAACGGTATCTGAGCTAATTTGATACCCTTGTTTTATGTATCACCCCACCTCACCTTTCCCGTTAAGCAGCCATAGTGTGTTTTCTGCATGTGTGACTCTGTTCTGTTTTGTAATTCAGTTCAAGTGTAACGGTTTTTACATTCCCTCTATCAGTGATACCTTATGAGAAGTGTCCTTTTCTGTGTGACTTATTTCACTTAGAATCGTCGTACCTAAATCCACTCATCATGCTGCTACTAACCTTACGACATTGATTTCCTGGCTGAGTGATATTCCATTGTACATAAGGACCACAACTTCTTTATCCATTTTTCTCTTTCCTGGGATATTTAAGGTGGAATGAAGTGGAGGTCCTGGTCAACAGAGCAGCCCTAAACTTTGGGGTGCTTGTGTCTTGCTGATTTTTAATTTTCCCAATTTATACCCCCATGAGTGGAAGTGCCCTATGCTCTCTAAGCTGTGTTTTTCAGATGTTTCAGGACTCACCGGACACTTCTCCGGAGTGGCTCTTGGCAATTTACATCCCGCCCATCAGTGTAGCAAGGCTCCCATTTCTCCATGGCCTGTCCTGCATTTCTGGTTTTGACACTTTTTTCAGCATGGCCCTTTGGACCGATGGGAAGCGAGACTTCTTTGTAGCGCTGATTTGCCTTTCCAGGTTGCTTGGTTGGCCAAAAAGGGCGTATGCGTTTTTTCCTGAATATATTCAGGAAAAAACGCATACGCCCTTTTTGGCCAAGGGCATCATTGTCAACGTTTTGCCGCTTTTCATGTGCTTTAAAGGCGATTCGTATCTACCTCCTGAAATCTGTTTCCTGCAATTCTGCCTTGATTTCAAATCCTCTTCTTTGCCTTCCCTCAATATATTTGTGGACGAGAGTTATCATTTATAACTCTGCAGGTTTGTGAATTGCAGTGCCCTGAACCTCCATTTTACAACTCGTTTTTATGGGAGCTGGCCGCAAAATCGCAGAATGGCTTCAGGCCCTGTTCTGGTTCCGGGGGGCAGGCTGAGCCTGTGGTTAATTCTTCTTTCTGATGGGAAAATAGAGTGACCTGTGCCTGTCCCAACACCAAGAGCTAGTCTCTCGTTGGTTCCACGTCTTCCCGTTTATCCTCAGGACAAATTGCAACCTGTATGGAACAGGAGGTTAAAGGTGCTGATGCTCCAAGTAGGGAGCTTGCTAGTAAAGCGGCTGGAATGGCGAACCCGGGCACAAGGAGATGAGAAATGAGGTGCGTTTTAGAAACCTTTCCCCATCACACGGTGTACCATCTTCTGGGTTTCTCATGCATGTTTTTGATGTAGGAAGATGCCCTTGAACCTGGAGATTTGGGACCCATGCGATGGGTACCACGCAGTATTCCTTTAAAGGGTCTGCGTTTGCTCACCCAACCTCACCAAACCTCTCAGCCCCAAGAGTGTCCACCCTTATGTCTCATCCAGCTGTGCGTCTAGATATGGTCAATCCAGGTTGCATCACAGCCCCTGAACGCATTGTGTAAGAATTTCTCTCTCTTTCACTGTCTTTGTTTCATGGGTGTTTCAAAGTAATTTATTTTTATACTGGGGTTTAGCTGCTTTTCACTGCTGTGTTTATGCCGCTTTACACCCACTTGACACACTAACAGAGAGATATCAATACATAGGTTTTACGATTATTATTAGTCAGATATATTCTTGTGCGGTGAATAGGGCGTGTTGAGTCCAGTTCTCTGAGCAAGGAGTAGGTCTTGTCTATTACATATTGGGTTTATGGAACGGTATCTGAGCTAATTTGATACCCTTGTTTTATGTATCACCCCACCTCACCTTTCCCGTTAAGCAGCCATAGTGTGTTTTCTGCATGTGTGACTCTGTTCTGTTTTGTAATTCAGTTCAAGTGTAACGGTTTTTACATTCCCTCTATCAGTGATACCTTATGAGAAGTGTCCTTTTCTGTGTGACTTATTTCACTTAGAATCGTCGTACCTAAATCCACTCATCATGCTGCTACTAACCTTACGACATTGATTTCCTGGCTGAGTGATATTCCATTGTACATAAGGACCACAACTTCTTTATCCATTTTTCTCTTTCCTGGGATATTTAAGGTGGAATGAAGTGGAGGTCCTGGTCAACAGAGCAGCCCTAAACTTTGGGGTGCTTGTGTCTTGCTGATTTTTAATTTTCCCAATTTATACCCCCATGAGTGGAAGTGCCCTATGCTCTCTAAGCTGTGTTTTTCAGATGTTTCAGGACTCACCGGACACTTCTCCGGAGTGGCTCTTGGCAATTTACATCCCGCCCATCAGTGTAGCAAGGCTCCCATTTCTCCATGGCCTGTCCTGCATTTCTGGTTTTGACACTTTTTTCAGCATGGCCCTTTGGACCGATGGGAAGCGAGACTTCTTTGTAGCGCTGATTTGCCTTTCCAGGTTGCTTGGTTGGCCAAAAAGGGCGTATGCGTTTTTTCCTGAATATATTCAGGAAAAAACGCATACGCCCTTTTTGGCCAAGGGCATCATTGTCAACCTTTTGCCGCTTTTCATGTGCTTTAAAGGCGATTCGTATCTACCTCCTGAAATCTGTTTCCTGCAATTCTGCCTTGATTTCAAATCCTCTTCTTTGCCTTCCCTCAATATATTTGTGGACGAGAGTTATCATTTATAACTCTGCAGGTTTGTGAATTGCAGTGCCCTGAACCTCCATTTTACAACTCGTTTTTATGGGAGCTGGCCGCAAAATCGCAGAATGGCTTCAGGCCCTGTTCTGGTTCCGGGGGGCAGGCTGAGCCTGTGGTTAATTCTTCTTTCTGATGGGAAAATAGAGTGACCTGTGCCTGTCCCAACACCAAGAGCTAGTCTCTCGTTGGTTCCACGTCTTCCCGTTTATCCTCAGGACAAATTGCAACCTGCATGGAACAGGAGGTTAAAGGTGCTGATGCTCCAAGTAGGGAGCTTGCTAGTAAAGCGGCTGGAATGGCGAACCCGGGCACAAGGAGATGAGAAATGAGGTGCGTTTTAGAAACCTTTCCCCATCACACGGTGTACCATCTTCTGGGTTTCTCATGCATGTTTTTGATGTAGGAAGATGCCCTTGAACCTGGAGATTTGGGACCCATGCGATGGGTACCACGCAGTATTCCTTTAAAGGGTCTGCGTTTGCTCACCCAACCTCACCAAACCTCTCAGCCCCAAGAGTGTCCACCCTTATGTCTCATCCAGCTGTGCGTCTAGATATGGTCAATCCAGGTTGCATCACAGCCCCTGAACGCATTGTGTAAGAATTTCTCTCTCTTTCACTGTCTTTGTTTCATGGGTGTTTCAAAGTAATTTATTTTTATACTGGGGTTTAGCTGCTTTTCACTGCTGTGTTTATGCCGCTTTACACCCACTTGACACACTAACAGAGAGATATCAATACATAGGTTTTACGATTATTATTAGTCAGATATATTCTTGTGCAGTGAATAGGGCGTGTTGAGTCCAGTTCTCTGAGCAAGGAGTAGGTCTTGTCTATTACATATTGGGTTTATGGAACGGTATCTGAGCTAATTTGATACCCTTGTTTTATGTATCACCCCACCTCACCTTTCCCGTTAAGCAGCCATAGTGTGTTTTCTGCATGTGTGACTCTGTTCTGTTTTGTAATTCAGTTCAAGTGTAACGGTTTTTACATTCCCTCTATCAGTGATACCTTATGAGAAGTGTCCTTTTCTGTGTGACTTATTTCACTTAGAATCGTCGTACCTAAATCCACTCATCATGCTGCTACTAACCTTACGACATTGATTTCCTGGCTGAGTGATATTCCATTGTACATAAGGACCACAACTTCTTTATCCATTTTTCTCTTTCCTGGGATATTTAAGGTGGAATGAAGTGGAGGTCCTGGTCAACAGAGCAGCCCTAAACTTTGGGGTGCTTGTGTTTTGCTGATTTTTAATTTTCCCAATTTATACCCCCATGAGTGGAAGTGCCCTATGCTCTCTAAGCTGTGTTTTTCAGATGTTTCAGGACTCACCGGACACTTCTCCGGAGTGGCTCTTGGCAATTTACATCCCGCCCATCAGTGTAGCAAGGCTCCCATTTCTCCATGGCCTGTCCTGCATTTCTGGTTTTGACACTTTTTTCAGCATGGCCCTTTGGACCGATGGGAAGCGAGACTTCTTTGTAGCGCTGATTTGCCTTTCCAGGTTGCTTGGTTGGCCAAAAAGGGCGTATGCGTTTTTTCCTGAATATATTCAGGAAAAAACGCATACGCCCTTTTTGGCCAAGGGCATCATTGTCAACGTTTTGCCGCTTTTCATGTGCTTTAAAGGCGATTCGTATCTACCTCCTGAAATCTGTTTCCTGCAATTCTGCCTTGATTTCAAATCCTCTTCTTTGCCTTCCCTCAATATATTTGTGGACGAGAGTTATCATTTATAACTCTTCAGGTTTGTGAATTGCAGTGCCCTGAACCTCCATTTTACAACTCGTTTTTATGGGAGCTGGCCGCAAAATCGCAGAATGGCTTCAGGCCCTGTTCTGGTTCCGGGGGGCAGGCTGAGCCTGTGGTTAATTCTTCTTTCTGATGGGAAAATAGAGTGACCTGTGCCTGTCCCAACACCAAGAGCTAGTCTCTCGTTGGTTCCACGTCTTCCCGTTTATCCTCAGGACAAATTGCAACCTGCATGGAACAGGAGGTTAAAGGTGCTGATGCTCCAAGTAGGGAGCTTGCTAGTAAAGCGGCTGGAATGGCGAACCCGGGCACAAGGAGATGAGAAATGAGGTGCGTTTTAGAAACCTTTCCCCATCACACGGTGTACCATCTTCTGGGTTTCTCATGCATGTTTTTGATGTAGGAAGATGCCCTTGAACCTGGAGATTTGGGACCCATGCGATGGGTACCACGCAGTATTCCTTTAAAGGGTCTGCGTTTGCTCACCCAACCTCACCAAACCTCTCAGCCCCAAGAGTGTCCACCCTTATGTCTCATCCAGCTGTGCGTCTAGATATGGTCAATCCAGGTTGCATCACAGCCCCTGAACGCATTGTGTAAGAATTTCTCTCTCTTTCACTGTCTTTGTTTCATGGGTGTTTCAAAGTAATTTATTTTTATACTGGGGTTTAGCTGCTTTTCACTGCTGTGTTTATGCCGCTTTACACCCACTTGACACACTAACAGAGAGATATCAATACATAGGTTTTACGATTATTATTAGTCAGATATATTCTTGTGCGGTGAATAGGGCGTGTTGAGTCCAGTTCTCTGAGCAAGGAGTAGGTCTTGTCTATTACATATTGGGTTTATGGAACGGTATCTGAGCTAATTTGATACCCTTGTTTTATGTATCACCCCACCTCACCTTTCCCGTTAAGCAGCCATAGTGTGTTTTCTGCATGTGTGACTCTGTTCTGTTTTGTAATTCAGTTCAAGTGTAACGGTTTTTACATTCCCTCTATCAGTGATACCTTATGAGAAGTGTCCTTTTCTGTGTGACTTATTTCACTTAGAATCGTCGTACCTAAATCCACTCATCATGCTGCTACTAACCTTACGACATTGATTTCCTGGCTGAGTGATATTCCATTGTACATAAGGACCACAACTTCTTTATCCATTTTTCTCTTTCCTGGGATATTTAAGGTGGAATGAAGTGGAGGTCCTGGTCAACAGAGCAGCCCTAAACTTTGGGGTGCTTGTGTTTTGCTGATTTTTAATTTTCCCAATTTATACCCCCATGAGTGGAAGTGCCCTATGCTCTCTAAGCTGTTTTTCAGATGTTTCAGGACTCACCGGACACTTCTCCGGAGTGGCTCTTGGCAATTTACATCCCGCCCATCAGTGTAGCAAGGCTCCCATTTCTCCATGGCCTGTCCTGCATTTCTGGTTTTGACACTTTTTTCAGCATGGCCCTTTTGACCGATGGGAAGCGAGACTTCTTTGTAGCGCTGATTTGCCTTTCCAGGTTGCTTGGTTGGCCAAAAAGGGCGTATGCGTTTTTTCCTGAATATATTCAGGAAAAAACGCATACGCCCTTTTTGGCCAAGGGCATCATTGTCAACGTTTTGCCGCTTTTCATGTGCTTTAAAGGCGATTCGTATCTACCTCCTGAAATCTGTTTCCTGCAATTCTGCCTTGATGTCAAATCCTCTTCTTTGCCTTCCCTCAATATATTTGTGGACGAGAGTTATCATTTATAACTCTGCAGGTTTGTGAATTGCAGTGCCCTGAACCTCCATTTTACAACTCGTTTTTATGGGAGCTGGCCGCAAAATCGCAGAATGGCTTCAGGCCCTGTTCTGGTTCCGGGGGGCAGGCTGAGCCTGTGGTTAATTCTTCTTTCTGATGGGAAAATAGAGTGACCTGTGCCTGTCCCAACACCAAGAGCTAGTCTCTCGTTGGTTCCACGTCTTCCCGTTTATCCTCAGGACAAATTGCAACCTGCATGGAACAGGAGGTTAAAGGTGCTGATGCTCCAAGTAGGGAGCTTGCTAGTAAAGCGGCTGGAATGGCGAACCCGGGCACAAGGAGATGAGAAATGAGGTGCGTTTTAGAAACCTTTCCCCATCACACGGTGTACCATCTTCTGGGTTTCTCATGCATGTTTTTGATGTAGGAAGATGCCCTTGAACCTGGAGATTTGGGACCCATGCGATGGGTACCACGCAGTATTCCTTTAAAGGGTCTGCGTTTGCTCACCCAACCTCACCAAACCTCTCAGCCCCAAGAGTGTCCACCCTTATGTCTCATCCAGCTGTGCGTCTAGATATGGTCAATCCAGGTTGCATCACAGCCCCTGAACGCATTGTGTAAGAATTTCTCTCTCTTTCACTGTCTTTGTTTCATGGGTGTTTCAAAGTAATTTATTTTTATAATGGGGTTTAGCTGCTTTTCACTGCTGTGTTTATGCCGCTTTACACCCACTTGACACACTAACAGAGAGATATCAATACATAGGTTTTACGATTATTATTAGTCAGATATATTCTTGTGCGGTGAATAGGGCGTGTTGAGTCCAGTTCTCTGAGCAAGGAGTAGGTCTTGTCTATTACATATTGGGTTTATGGAACGGTATCTGAGCTAATTTGATACCCTTGTTTTATGTATCACCCCACCTCACCTTTCCCGTTAAGCAGCCATAGTGTGTTTTCTGCATGTGTGACTCTGTTCTGTTTTGTAATTCAGTTCAAGTGTAACGGTTTTTACATTCCCTCTATCAGTGATACCTTATGAGAAGTGTCCTTTTCTGTGTGACTTATTTCACTTAGAATCGTCGTACCTAAATCCACTCATCATGCTGCTACTAACCTTACGACATTGATTTCCTGGCTGAGTGATATTCCATTGTACATAAGGACCACAACTTCTTTATCCATTTTTCTCTTTCCTGGGATATTTAAGGTGGAATGAAGTGGAGGTCCTGGTCAACAGAGCAGCCCTAAACTTTGGGGTGCTTGTGTTTTGCTGATTTTTAATTTTCCCAATTTATACCCCCATGAGTGGAAGTGCCCTATGCTCTCTAAGCTGTGTTTTTCAGATGTTTCAGGACTCACCGGACACTTCTCCGGAGTGGCTCTTGGCAATTTACATCCCGCCCATCAGTGTAGCAAGGCTCCCATTTCTCCATGGCCTGTCCTGCATTTCTGGTTTTGACACTTTTTTCAGCATGGCCCTTTGGACCGATGGGAAGCGAGACTTCTTTGTAGCGCTGATTTGCCTTTCCAGGTTGCTTGGTTGGCCAAAAAGGGCGTATGCGTTTTTTCCTGAATATATTCAGGAAAAAACGCATACGCCCTTTTTGGCCAAGGGCATCATTGTCAACGTTTTGCCGCTTTTCATGTGCTTTAAAGGCGATTCGTATCTACCTCCTGAAATCTGTTTCCTGCAATTCTGCCTTGATTTCAAATCCTCTTCTTTGCCTTCCCTCAATATATTTGTGGACGAGAGTTATCATTTATAACTCTGCAGGTTTGTGAATTGCAGTGCCCTGAACCTCCATTTTACAACTCGTTTTTATGGGAGCTGGCCGCAAAATCGCAGAATGGCTTCAGGCCCTGTTCTGGTTCCGGGGGGCAGGCTGAGCCTGTGGTTAATTCTTCTTTCTGATGGGAAAATAGAGTGACCTGTGCCTGTCCCAACACCAAGAGCTAGTCTCTCGTTGGTTCCACGTCTTCCCGTTTATCCTCAGGACAAATTGCAACCTGCATGGAACAGGAGGTTAAAGGTGCTGATGCTCCAAGTAGGGAGCTTGCTAGTAAAGCGGCTGGAATGGCGAACCCGGGCACAAGGAGATGAGAAATGAGGTGCGTTTTAGAAACCTTTCCCCATCACACGGTGTACCATCTTCTGGGTTTCTCATGCATGTTTTTGATGTAGGAAGATGCCCTTGAACCTGGAGATTTGGGACCCATGCGATGGGTACCACGCAGTATTCCTTTAAAGGGTCTGCGTTTGCTCACCCAACCTCACCAAACCTCTCAGCCCCAAGAGTGTCCACCCTTATGTCTCATCCAGCTGTGCGTCTAGATATGGTCAATCCAGGTTGCATCACAGCCCCTGAACGCATTGTGTAAGAATTTCTCTCTCTTTCACTGTCTTTGTTTCATGGGTGTTTCAAAGTAATTTATTTTTATAATGGGGTTTAGCTGCTTTTCACTGCTGTGTTTATGCCGCTTTACACCCACTTGACACACTAACAGAGAGATATCAATACATAGGTTTTACGATTATTATTAGTCAGATATATTCTTGTGCGGTGAATAGGGCGTGTTGAGTCCAGTTCTCTGAGCAAGGAGTAGGTCTTGTCTATTACATATTGGGTTTATGGAACGGTATCTGAGCTAATTTGATACCCTTGTTTTATGTATCACCCCACCTCACCTTTCCCGTTAAGCAGCCATAGTGTGTTTTCTGCATGTGTGACTCTGTTCTGTTTTGTAATTCAGTTCAAGTGTAACGGTTTTTACATTCCCTCTATCAGTGATACCTTATGAGAAGTGTCCTTTTCTGTGTGACTTATTTCACTTAGAATCGTCATACCTAAATCCACTCATCATGCTGCTACTAACCTTACGACATTGATTTCCTGGCTGAGTGATATTCCATTGTACATAAGGACCACAACTTCTTTATCCATTTTTCTCTTTCCTGGGATATTTAAGGTGGAATGAAGTGGAGGTCCTGGTCAACAGAGCAGCCCTAAACTTTGGGGTGCTTGTGTTTTGCTGATTTTTAATTTTCCCAATTTATACCCCCATGAGTGGAAGTGCCCTATGCTCTCTAAGCTGTGTTTTTCAGATGTTTCAGGACTCACCGGACACTTCTCCGGAGTGGCTCTTGGCAATTTACATCCCGCCCATCAGTGTAGCAAGGCTCCCATTTCTCCATGGCCTGTCCTGCATTTCTGGTTTTGACACTTTTTTCAGCATGGCCCTTTGGACCGATGGGAAGCGAGACTTCTTTGTAGCGCTGATTTGCCTTTCCAGGTTGCTTGGTTGGCCAAAAAGGGCGTATGCGTTTTTTCCTGAATATATTCAGGAAAAAACGCATACGCCCTTTTTGGCCAAGGGCATCATTGTCAACGTTTTGCCGCTTTTCATGTGCTTTAAAGGCGATTCGTATCTACCTCCTGAAATCTGTTTCCTGCAATTCTGCCTTGATGTCAAATCCTCTTCTTTGCCTTCCCTCAATATATTTGTGGACGAGAGTTATCATTTATAACTCTGCAGGTTTGTGAATTGCAGTGCCCTAAACCTCCATTTTACAACTCGTTTTTATGGGAGCTGGCCGCAAAATCGCAGAATGGCTTCAGGCCCTGTTCTGGTTCCGGGGGGCAGGCTGAGCCTGTGGTTAATTCTTCTTTCTGATGGGAAAATAGAGTGACCTGTGCCTGTCCCAACACCAAGAGCTAGTCTCTCGTTGGTTCCACGTTTTCCCGTTTATCCTCAGGACAAATTGCAACCTGTATGGAACAGGAGGTTAAAGGTGCTGATGCTCCAAGTAGGGAGCTTGCTAGTAAAGTGGCTGGAATGGCGAACCCGGGCACAAGGAGATGAGAAATGAGGTGCGTTTTAGAAACCTTTCCCCATCACACGGTGTACCATCTTCTGGGTTTCTCATGCATGTTTTTGATGTAGGAAGATGCCCTTGAACCTGGAGATTTGGGACCCATGCGATGGGTACCACGCAGTATTCCTTTAAAGGGTCTGCGTTTGCTCACCCAACCTCACCAAACCTCTCAGCCCCAAGAGTGTCCACCCTTATGTCTCATCCAGCTGTGGGTCTAGATATGGTCAATCCAGGTTGCATCACAGCCCCTGAACGCATTGTGTAAGAATTTCTCTCTCTTTCACTGTCTTTGTTTCATGGGTGTTTCAAAGTAATTTATTTTTATAATGGGGTTTAGCTGCTTTTCACTGCTGTGTTTATGCCGCTTTACACCCACTTGACACACTAACAGAGAGATATCAATACATAGGTTTTACGATTATTATTAGTCAGATATATTCTTGTGCGGTGAATAGGGCGTGTTGAGTCCAGTTCTCTGAGCAAGGAGTAGGTCTTGTCTATTACATATTGGGTTTATGGAACGGTATCTGAGCTAATTTGATACCCTTGTTTTATGTATCACCCCACCTCACCTTTCCCGTTAAGCAGCCATAGTGTGTTTTCTGCATGTGTGACTCTGTTCTGTTTTGTAATTCAGTTCAAGTGTAACGGTTTTTACATTCCCTCTATCAGTGATACCTTATGAGAAGTGTCCTTTTCTGTGTGACTTATTTCACTTAGAATCGTCGTACCTAAATCCACTCATCATGCTGCTACTAACCTTACGACATTGATTTCCTGGCTGAGTGATATTCCATTGTACATAAGGACCACAACTTCTTTATCCATTTTTCTCTTTCCTGGGATATTTAAGGTGGAATGAAGTGGAGGTCCTGGTCAACAGAGCAGCCCTAAACTTTGGGGTGCTTGTGTCTTGCTGATTTTTCATTTTCCCAATTTATACCCCCATGAGTGGAAGTGCCCTATGCTCTCTAAGCTGTGTTTTTCAGATGTTTCAGGACTCACCGGACACTTCTCCGGAGTGGCTCTTGGCAATTTACATCCCGCCCATCAGTGTAGCAAGGCTCCCATTTCTCCATGGCCTGTCCTGCATTTCTGGTTTTGACACTTTTTTCAGCATGGCCCTTTGGACCGATGGGAAGCGAGACTTCTTTGTAGCGCTGATTTGCCTTTCCAGGTTGCTTGGTTGGCCAAAAAGGGCGTATGCGTTTTTTCCTGAATATATTCAGGAAAAAACGCATACGCCCTTTTTGGCCAAGGGCATCATTGTCAACCTTTTGCCGCTTTTCATGTGCTTTAAAGGCGATTCGTATCTACCTCCTGAAATCTGTTTCCTGCAATTCTGCCTTGATGTCAAATCCTCTTCTTTGCCTTCCCTCAATATATTTGTGGACGAGAGTTATCATTTATAACTCTGCAGGTTTGTGAATTGCAGTGCCCTGAACCTCCATTTTACAACTCGTTTTTATGGGAGCTGGCCGCAAAATCGCAGAATGGCTTCAGGCCCTGTTCTGGTTCCGGGGGGCAGGCTGAGCCTGTGGTTAATTCTTCTTTCTGATGGGAAAATAGAGTGACCTGTGCCTGTCCCAACACCAAGAGCTAGTCTCTCGTTGGTTCCACGTCTTCCCGTTTATCCTCAGGACAAATTGCAACCTGTATGGAACAGGAGGTTAAAGGTGCTGATGCTCCAAGTAGGGAGCTTGCTAGTAAAGCGGCTGGAATGGCGAACCCGGGCACAAGGAGATGAGAAATGAGGTGCGTTTTAGAAACCTTTCCCCATCACACGGTGTACCATCTTCTGGGTTTCTCATGCATGTTTTTGATGTAGGAAGATGCCCTTGAACCTGGAGATTTGGGACCCATGCGATGGGTACCACGCAGTATTCCTTTAAAGGGTCTGCGTTTGCTCACCCAACCTCACCAAACCTCTCAGCCCCAAGAGTGTCCACCCTTATGTCTCATCCAGCTGTGCGTCTAGATATGGTCAATCCAGGTTGCATCACAGCCCCTGAACGCATTGTGTAAGAATTTCTCTCTCTTTCACTGTCTTTGTTTCATGGGTGTTTCAAAGTAATTTATTTTTATAATGGGGTTTAGCTGCTTTTCACTGCTGTGTTTATGCCGCTTTACACCCACTTGACACACTAACAGAGAGATATCAATACATAGGTTTTACGATTATTATTAGTCAGATATATTCTTGTGCGGTGAATAGGGCGTGTTGAGTCCAGTTCTCTGAGCAAGGAGTAGGTCTTGTCTATTACATATTGGGTTTATGGAACGGTATCTGAGCTAATTTGATACCCTTGTTTTATGTATCACCCCACCTCACCTTTCCCGTTAAGCAGCCATAGTGTGTTTTCTGCATGTGTGACTCTGTTCTGTTTTGTAATTCAGTTCAAGTGTAACGGTTTTTACATTCCCTCTATCAGTGATACCTTATGAGAAGTGTCCTTTTCTGTGTGACTTATTTCACTTAGAATCGTCGTACCTAAATCCACTCATCATGCTGCTACTAACCTTACGACATTGATTTCCTGGCTGAGTGATATTCCATTGTACATAAGGACCACAACTTCTTTATCCATTTTTCTCTTTCCTGGGATATTTAAGGTGGAATGAAGTGGAGGTCCTGGTCAACAGAGCAGCCCTAAACTTTGGGGTGCTTGTGTCTTGCTGATTTTTCATTTTCCCAATTTATACCCCCATGAGTGGAAGTGCCCTATGCTCTCTAAGCTGTGTTTTTCAGATGTTTCAGGACTCACCGGACACTTCTCCGGAGTGGCTCTTGGCAATTTACATCCCGCCCATCAGTGTAGCAAGGCTCCCATTTCTCCATGGCCTGTCCTGCATTTCTGGTTTTGACACTTTTTTCAGCATGGCCCTTTGGACCGATGGGAAGCGAGACTTCTTTGTAGCGCTGATTTGCCTTTCCAGGTTGCTTGGTTGGCCAAAAAGGGCGTATGCGTTTTTTCCTGAATATATTCAGGAAAAAACGCATACGCCCTTTTTGGCCAAGGGCATCATTGTCAACGTTTTGCCGCTTTTCATGTGCTTTAAAGGCGATTCGTATCTACCTCCTGAAATCTGTTTCCTGCAATTCTGCCTTGATTTCAAATCCTCTTCTTTGCCTTCCCTCAATATATTTGTGGACGAGAGTTATCATTTATAACTCTGC
The DNA here is from genome assembly GCF_965194805.1 of Balaenoptera borealis. Taxonomy (NCBI): domain Eukaryota; kingdom Metazoa; phylum Chordata; class Mammalia; order Artiodactyla; family Balaenopteridae; genus Balaenoptera; species Balaenoptera borealis. The sequence continues at coordinate 656,708 of NW_028123851.1, read as the reverse complement.
AGGTTTGTGAATTGCAGTGCCCTGAACCTCCATTTTACAACTCGTTTTTATGGGAGCTGGCCGCAAAATCGCAGAATGGCTTCAGGCCCTGTTCTGGTTCCGGGGGGCAGGCTGAGCCTGTGGTTAATTCTTCTTTCTGATGGGAAAATAGAGTGACCTGTGCCTGTCCCAACACCAAGAGCTAGTCTCTCGTTGGTTCCACGTCTTCCCGTTTATCCTCAGGACAAATTGCAACCTGTATGGAACAGGAGGTTAAAGGTGCTGATGCTCCAAGTAGGGAGCTTGCTAGTAAAGCGGCTGGAATGGCGAACCCGGGCACAAGGAGATGAGAAATGAGGTGCGTTTTAGAAACCTTTCCCCATCACACGGTGTACCATCTTCTGGGTTTCTCATGCATGTTTTTGATGTAGGAAGATGCCCTTGAACCTGGAGATTTGGGACCCATGCGATGGGTACCACGCAGTATTCCTTTAAAGGGTCTGCGTTTGCTCACCCAACCTCACCAAACCTCTCAGCCCCAAGAGTGTCCACCCTTATGTCTCATCCAGCTGTGCGTCTAGATATGGTCAATCCAGGTTGCATCACAGCCCCTGAACGCATTGTGTAAGAATTTCTCTCTCTTTCACTGTCTTTGTTTCATGGGTGTTTCAAAGTAATTTATTTTTATAATGGGGTTTAGCTGCTTTTCACTGCTGTGTTTATGCCGCTTTACACCCACTTGACACACTAACAGAGAGATATCAATACATAGGTTTTACGATTATTATTAGTCAGATATATTCTTGTGCGGTGAATAGGGCGTGTTGAGTCCAGTTCTCTGAGCAAGGAGTAGGTCTTGTCTATTACATATTGGGTTTATGGAACGGTATCTGAGCTAATTTGATACCCTTGTTTTATGTATCACCCCACCTCACCTTTCCCGTTAAGCAGCCATAGTGTGTTTTCTGCATGTGTGACTCTGTTCTGTTTTGTAATTCAGTTCAAGTGTAACGGTTTTTACATTCCCTCTATCAGTGATACCTTATGAGAAGTGTCCTTTTCTGTGTGACTTATTTCACTTAGAATCGTCGTACCTAAATCCACTCATCATGCTGCTACTAACCTTACGACATTGATTTCCTGGCTGAGTGATATTCCATTGTACATAAGGACCACAACTTCTTTATCCATTTTTCTCTTTCCTGGGATATTTAAGGTGGAATGAAGTGGAGGTCCTGGTCAACAGAGCAGCCCTAAACTTTGGGGTGCTTGTGTCTTGCTGATTTTTCATTTTCCCAATTTATACCCCCATGAGTGGAAGTGCCCTATGCTCTCTAAGCTGTGTTTTTCAGATGTTTCAGGACTCACCGGACACTTCTCCGGAGTGGCTCTTGGCAATTTACATCCCGCCCATCAGTGTAGCAAGGCTCCCATTTCTCCATGGCCTGTCCTGCATTTCTGGTTTTGACACTTTTTTCAGCATGGCCCTTTGGACCGATGGGAAGCGAGACTTCTTTGTAGCGCTGATTTGCCTTTCCAGGTTGCTTGGTTGGCCAAAAAGGGCGTATGCGTTTTTTCCTGAATATATTCAGGAAAAAACGCATACGCCCTTTTTGGCCAAGGGCATCATTGTCAACGTTTTGCCGCTTTTCATGTGCTTTAAAGGCGATTCGTATCTACCTCCTGAAATCTGTTTCCTGCAATTCTGCCTTGATTTCAAATCCTCTTCTTTGCCTTCCCTCAATATATTTGTGGACGAGAGTTATCATTTATAACTCTGCAGGTTTGTGAATTGCAGTGCCCTGAACCTCCATTTTACAACTCGTTTTTATGGGAGCTGGCCGCAAAATCGCAGAATGGCTTCAGGCCCTGTTCTGGTTCCGGGGGGCAGGCTGAGCCTGTGGTTAATTCTTCTTTCTGATGGGAAAATAGAGTGACCTGTGCCTGTCCCAACACCAAGAGCTAGTCTCTCGTTGGTTCCACGTCTTCCCGTTTATCCTCAGGACAAATTGCAACCTGTATGGAACAGGAGGTTAAAGGTGCTGATGCTCCAAGTAGGGAGCTTGCTAGTAAAGCGGCTGGAATGGCGAACCCGGGCACAAGGAGATGAGAAATGAGGTGCGTTTTAGAAACCTTTCCCCATCACACGGTGTACCATCTTCTGGGTTTCTCATGCATGTTTTTGATGTAGGAAGATGCCCTTGAACCTGGAGATTTGGGACCCATGCGATGGGTACCACGCAGTATTCCTTTAAAGGGTCTGCGTTTGCTCACCCAACCTCACCAAACCTCTCAGCCCCAAGAGTGTCCACCCTTATGTCTCATCCAGCTGTGCGTCTAGATATGGTCAATCCAGGTTGCATCACAGCCCCTGAACGCATTGTGTAAGAATTTCTCTCTCTTTCACTGTCTTTGTTTCATGGGTGTTTCAAAGTAATTTATTTTTATAATGGGGTTTAGCTGCTTTTCACTGCTGTGTTTATGCCGCTTTACACCCACTTGACACACTAACAGAGAGATATCAATACATAGGTTTTACGATTATTATTAGTCAGATATATTCTTGTGCGGTGAATAGGGCGTGTTGAGTCCAGTTCTCTGAGCAAGGAGTAGGTCTTGTCTATTACATATTGGGTTTATGGAACGGTATCTGAGCTAATTTGATACCCTTGTTTTATGTATCACCCCACCTCACCTTTCCCGTTAAGCAGCCATAGTGTGTTTTCTGCATGTGTGACTCTGTTCTGTTTTGTAATTCAGTTCAAGTGTAACGGTTTTTACATTCCCTCTATCAGTGATACCTTATGAGAAGTGTCCTTTTCTGTGTGACTTATTTCACTTAGAATCGTCGTACCTAAATCCACTCATCATGCTGCTACTAACCTTACGACATTGATTTCCTGGCTGAGTGATATTCCATTGTACATAAGGACCACAACTTCTTTATCCATTTTTCTCTTTCCTGGGATATTTAAGGTGGAATGAAGTGGAGGTCCTGGTCAACAGAGCAGCCCTAAACTTTGGGGTGCTTGTGTCTTGCTGATTTTTCATTTTCCCAATTTATACCCCCATGAGTGGAAGTGCCCTATGCTCTCTAAGCTGTGTTTTTCAGATGTTTCAGGACTCACCGGACACTTCTCCGGAGTGGCTCTTGGCAATTTACATCCCGCCCATCAGTGTAGCAAGGCTCCCATTTCTCCATGGCCTGTCCTGCATTTCTGGTTTTGACACTTTTTTCAGCATGGCCCTTTGGACCGATGGGAAGCGAGACTTCTTTGTAGCGCTGATTTGCCTTTCCAGGTTGCTTGGTTGGCCAAAAAGGGCGTATGCGTTTTTTCCTGAATATATTCAGGAAAAAACGCATACGCCCTTTTTGGCCAAGGGCATCATTGTCAACGTTTTGCCGCTTTTCATGTGCTTTAAAGGCGATTCGTATCTACCTCCTGAAATCTGTTTCCTGCAATTCTGCCTTGATTTCAAATCCTCTTCTTTGCCTTCCCTCAATATATTTGTGGACGAGAGTTATCATTTATAACTCTGCAGGTTTGTGAATTGCAGTGCCCTGAACCTCCATTTTACAACTCGTTTTTATGGGAGCTGGCCGCAAAATCGCAGAATGGCTTCAGGCCCTGTTCTGGTTCCGGGGGGCAGGCTGAGCCTGTGGTTAATTCTTCTTTCTGATGGGAAAATAGAGTGACCTGTGCCTGTCCCAACACCAAGAGCTAGTCTCTCGTTGGTTCCACGTCTTCCCGTTTATCCTCAGGACAAATTGCAACCTGTATGGAACAGGAGGTTAAAGGTGCTGATGCTCCAAGTAGGGAGCTTGCTAGTAAAGCGGCTGGAATGGCGAACCCGGGCACAAGGAGATGAGAAATGAGGTGCGTTTTAGAAACCTTTCCCCATCACACGGTGTACCATCTTCTGGGTTTCTCATGCATGTTTTTGATGTAGGAAGATGCCCTTGAACCTGGAGATTTGGGACCCATGCGATGGGTACCACGCAGTATTCCTTTAAAGGGTCTGTGTTTGCTCACCCAACCTCACCAAACCTCTCAGCCCCAAGAGTGTCCACCCTTATGTCTCATCCAGCTGTGCGTCTAGATATGGTCAATCCAGGTTGCATCACAGCCCCTGAACGCATTGTGTAAGAATTTCTCTCTCTTTCACTGTCTTTGTTTCATGGGTGTTTCAAAGTAATTTATTTTTATACTGGGGTTTAGCTGCTTTTCACTGCTGTGTTTATGCCGCTTTACACCCACTTGACACACTAACAGAGAGATATCAATACATAGGTTTTACGATTATTATTAGTCAGATATATTCTTGTGCGGTGAATAGGGCGTGTTGAGTCCAGTTCTCTGAGCAAGGAGTAGGTCTTGTCTATTACATATTGGGTTTATGGAACGGTATCTGAGCTAATTTGATACCCTTGTTTTATGTATCACCCCACCTCACCTTTCCCGTTAAGCAGCCATAGTGTGTTTTCTGCATGTGTGACTCTGTTCTGTTTTGTAATTCAGTTCAAGTGTAACGGTTTTTACATTCCCTCTATCAGTGATACCTTATGAGAAGTGTCCTTTTCTGTGTGACTTATTTCACTTAGAATCGTCGTACCTAAATCCACTCATCATGCTGCTACTAACCTTACGACATTGATTTCCTGGCTGAGTGATATTCCATTGTACATAAGGACCACAACTTCTTTATCCATTTTTCTCTTTCCTGGGATATTTAAGGTGGAATGAAGTGGAGGTCCTGGTCAACAGAGCAGCCCTAAACTTTGGGGTGCTTGTGTCTTGCTGATTTTTAATTTTCCCAATTTATACCCCCATGAGTGGAAGTGCCCTATGCTCTCTAAGCTGTGTTTTTCAGATGTTTCAGGACTCACCGGACACTTCTCCGGAGTGGCTCTTGGCAATTTACATCCCGCCCATCAGTGTAGCAAGGCTCCCATTTCTCCATGGCCTGTCCTGCATTTCTGGTTTTGACACTTTTTTCAGCATGGCCCTTTGGACCGATGGGAAGCGAGACTTCTTTGTAGCGCTGATTTGCCTTTCCAGGTTGCTTGGTTGGCCAAAAAGGGCGTATGCGTTTTTTCCTGAATATATTCAGGAAAAAACGCATACGCCCTTTTTGGCCAAGGGCATCATTGTCAACCTTTTGCCGCTTTTCATGTGCTTTAAAGGCGATTCGTATCTACCTCCTGAAATCTGTTTCCTGCAATTCTGCCTTGATTTCAAATCCTCTTCTTTGCCTTCCCTCAATATATTTGTGGACGAGAGTTATCATTTATAACTCTGCAGGTTTGTGAATTGCAGTGCCCTGAACCTCCATTTTACAACTCGTTTTTATGGGAGCTGGCCGCAAAATCGCAGAATGGCTTCAGGCCCTGTTCTGGTTCCGGGGGGCAGGCTGAGCCTGTGGTTAATTCTTCTTTCTGATGGGAAAATAGAGTGACCTGTGCCTGTCCCAACACCAAGAGCTAGTCTCTCGTTGGTTCCACGTCTTCCCGTTTATCCTCAGGACAAATTGCAACCTGTATGGAACAGGAGGTTAAAGGTGCTGATGCTCCAAGTAGGGAGCTTGCTAGTAAAGCGGCTGGAATGGCGAACCCGGGCACAAGGAGATGAGAAATGAGGTGCGTTTTAGAAACCTTTCCCCATCACACGGTGTACCATCTTCTGGGTTTCTCATGCATGTTTTTGATGTAGGAAGATGCCCTTGAACCTGGAGATTTGGGACCCATGCGATGGGTACCACGCAGTATTCCTTTAAAGGGTCTGTGTTTGCTCACCCAACCTCACCAAACCTCTCAGCCCCAAGAGTGTCCACCCTTATGTCTCATCCAGCTGTGCGTCTAGATATGGTCAATCCAGGTTGCATCACAGCCCCTGAACGCATTGTGTAAGAATTTCTCTCTCTTTCACTGTCTTTGTTTCATGGGTGTTTCAAAGTAATTTATTTTTATACTGGGGTTTAGCTGCTTTTCACTGCTGTGTTTATGCCGCTTTACACCCACTTGACACACTAACAGAGAGATATCAATACATAGGTTTTACGATTATTATTAGTCAGATATATTCTTGTGCGGTGAATAGGGCGTGTTGAGTCCAGTTCTCTGAGCAAGGAGTAGGTCTTGTCTATTACATATTGGGTTTATGGAACGGTATCTGAGCTAATTTGATACCCTTGTTTTATGTATCACCCCACCTCACCTTTCCCGTTAAGCAGCCATAGTGTGTTTTCTGCATGTGTGACTCTGTTCTGTTTTGTAATTCAGTTCAAGTGTAACGGTTTTTACATTCCCTCTATCAGTGATACCTTATGAGAAGTGTCCTTTTCTGTGTGACTTATTTCACTTAGAATCGTCGTACCTAAATCCACTCATCATGCTGCTACTAACCTTACGACATTGATTTCCTGGCTGAGTGATATTCCATTGTACATAAGGACCACAACTTCTTTATCCATTTTTCTCTTTCCTGGGATATTTAAGGTGGAATGAAGTGGAGGTCCTGGTCAACAGAGCAGCCCTAAACTTTGGGGTGCTTGTGTTTTGCTGATTTTTAATTTTCCCAATTTATACCCCCATGAGTGGAAGTGCCCTATGCTCTCTAAGCTGTGTTTTTCAGATGTTTCAGGACTCACCGGACACTTCTCCGGAGTGGCTCTTGGCAATTTACATCCCGCCCATCAGTGTAGCAAGGCTCCCATTTCTCCATGGCCTGTCCTGCATTTCTGGTTTTGACACTTTTTTCAGCATGGCCCTTTGGACCGATGGGAAGCGAGACTTCTTTGTAGCGCTGATTTGCCTTTCCAGGTTGCTTGGTTGGCCAAAAAGGGCGTATGCGTTTTTTCCTGAATATATTCAGGAAAAAACGCATACGCCCTTTTTGGCCAAGGGCATCATTGTCAACGTTTTGCCGCTTTTCATGTGCTTTAAAGGCGATTCGTATCTACCTCCTGAAATCTGTTTCCTGCAATTCTGCCTTGATTTCAAATCCTCTTCTTTGCCTTCCCTCAATATATTTGTGGACGAGAGTTATCATTTATAACTCTGCAGGTTTGTGAATTGCAGTGCCCTGAACCTCCATTTTACAACTCGTTTTTATGGGAGCTGGCCGCAAAATCGCAGACTGGCTTCAGGCCCTGTTCTGGTTCCGGGGGGCAGGCTGAGCCTGTGGTTAATTCTTCTTTCTGATGGGAAAATAGAGTGACCTGTGCCTGTCCCAACACCAAGAGCTAGTCTCTCGTTGGTTCCACGTCTTCCCGTTTATCCTCAGGACAAATTGCAACCTGCATGGAACAGGAGGTTAAAGGTGCTGATGCTCCAAGTAGGGAGCTTGCTAGTAAAGCGGCTGGAATGGCGAACCCGGGCACAAGGAGATGAGAAATGAGGTGCGTTTTAGAAACCTTTCCCCATCACACGGTGTACCATCTTCTGGGTTTCTCATGCATGTTTTTGATGTAGGAAGATGCCCTTGAACCTGGAGATTTGGGACCCATGCGATGGGTACCACGCAGTATTCCTTTAAAGGGTCTGCGTTTGCTCACCCAACCTCACCAAACCTCTCAGCCCCAAGAGTGTCCACCCTTATGTCTCATCCAGCTGTGCGTCTAGATATGGTCAATCCAGGTTGCATCACAGCCCCTGAACGCATTGTGTAAGAATTTCTCTCTCTTTCACTGTCTTTGTTTCATGGGTGTTTCAAAGTAATTTATTTTTATACTGGGGTTTAGCTGCTTTTCACTGCTGTGTTTATGCCGCTTTACACCCACTTGACACACTAACAGAGAGATATCAATACATAGGTTTTACGATTATTATTAGTCAGATATATTCTTGTGCGGTGAATAGGGCGTGTTGAGTCCAGTTCTCTGAGCAAGGAGTAGGTCTTGTCTATTACATATTGGGTTTATGGAACGGTATCTGAGCTAATTTGATACCCTTGTTTTATGTATCACCCCACCTCACCTTTCCCGTTAAGCAGCCATAGTGTGTTTTCTGCATGTGTGACTCTGTTCTGTTTTGTAATTCAGTTCAAGTGTAACGGTTTTTACATTCCCTCTATCAGTGATACCTTATGAGAAGTGTCCTTTTCTGTGTGACTTATTTCACTTAGAATCGTCGTACCTAAATCCACTCATCATGCTGCTACTAACCTTACGACATTGATTTCCTGGCTGAGTGATATTCCATTGTACATAAGGACCACAACTTCTTTATCCATTTTTCTCTTTCCTGGGATATTTAAGGTGGAATGAAGTGGAGGTCCTGGTCAACAGAGCAGCCCTAAACTTTGGGGTGCTTGTGTTTTGCTGATTTTTAATTTTCCCAATTTATACCCCCATGAGTGGAAGTGCCCTATGCTCTCTAAGCTGTGTTTTTCAGATGTTTCAGGACTCACCGGACACTTCTCCGGAGTGGCTCTTGGCAATTTACATCCCGCCCATCAGTGTAGCAAGGCTCCCATTTCTCCATGGCCTGTCCTGCATTTCTGGTTTTGACACTTTTTTCAGCATGGCCCTTTGGACCGATGGGAAGCGAGACTTCTTTGTAGCGCTGATTTGCCTTTCCAGGTTGCTTGGTTGGCCAAAAAGGGCGTATGCGTTTTTTCCTGAATATATTCAGGAAAAAACGCATACGCCCTTTTTGGCCAAGGGCATCATTGTCAACGTTTTGCCGCTTTTCATGTGCTTTAAAGGCGATTCGTATCTACCTCCTGAAATCTGTTTCCTGCAATTCTGCCTTGATTTCAAATCCTCTTCTTTGCCTTCCCTCAATATATTTGTGGACGAGAGTTATCATTTATAACTCTGCAGGTTTGTGAATTGCAGTGCCCTGAACCTCCATTTTACAACTCGTTTTTATGGGAGCTGGCCGCAAAATCGCAGAATGGCTTCAGGCCCTGTTCTGGTTCCGGGGGGCAGGCTGAGCCTGTGGTTAATTCTTCTTTCTGATGGGAAAATAGAGTGACCTGTGCCTGTCCCAACACCAAGAGCTAGTCTCTCGTTGGTTCCACGTCTTCCCGTTTATCCTCAGGACAAATTGCAACCTGCATGGAACAGGAGGTTAAAGGTGCTGATGCTCCAAGTAGGGAGCTTGCTAGTAAAGCGGCTGGAATGGCGAACCCGGGCACAAGGAGATGAGAAATGAGGTGCGTTTTAGAAACCTTTCCCCATCACACGGTGTACCATCTTCTGGGTTTCTCATGCATGTTTTTGATGTAGGAAGATGCCCTTGAACCTGGAGATTTGGGACCCATGCGATGGGTACCACGCAGTATTCCTTTAAAGGGTCTGCGTTTGCTCACCCAACCTCACCAAACCTCTCAGCCCCAAGAGTGTCCACCCTTATGTCTCATCCAGCTGTGCGTCTAGATATGGTCAATCCAGGTTGCATCACAGCCCCTGAACGCATTGTGTAAGAATTTCTCTCTCTTTCACTGTCTTTGTTTCATGGGTGTTTCAAAGTAATTTATTTTTATAATGGGGTTTAGCTGCTTTTCACTGCTGTGTTTATGCCGCTTTACACCCACTTGACACACTAACAGAGAGATATCAATACATAGGTTTTACGATTATTATTAGTCAGATATATTCTTGTGCGGTGAATAGGGCGTGTTGAGTCCAGTTCTCTGAGCAAGGAGTAGGTCTTGTCTATTACATATTGGGTTTATGGAACGGTATCTGAGCTAATTTGATACCCTTGTTTTATGTATCACCCCACCTCACCTTTCCCGTTAAGCAGCCATAGTGTGTTTTCTGCATGTGTGACTCTGTTCTGTTTTGTAATTCAGTTCAAGTGTAACGGTTTTTACATTCCCTCTATCAGTGATACCTTATGAGAAGTGTCCTTTTCTGTGTGACTTATTTCACTTAGAATCGTCGTACCTAAATCCACTCATCATGCTGCTACTAACCTTACGACATTGATTTCCTGGCTGAGTGATATTCCATTGTACATAAGGACCACAACTTCTTTATCCATTTTTCTCTTTCCTGGGATATTTAAGGTGGAATGAAGTGGAGGTCCTGGTCAACAGAGCAGCCCTAAACTTTGGGGTGCTTGTGTTTTGCTGATTTTTAATTTTCCCAATTTATACCCCCATGAGTGGAAGTGCCCTATGCTCTCTAAGCTGTGTTTTTCAGATGTTTCAGGACTCACCGGACACTTCTCCGGAGTGGCTCTTGGCAATTTACATCCCGCCCATCAGTGTAGCAAGGCTCCCATTTCTCCATGGCCTGTCCTGCATTTCTGGTTTTGACACTTTTTTCAGCATGGCCCTTTGGACCGATGGGAAGCGAGACTTCTTTGTAGCGCTGATTTGCCTTTCCAGGTTGCTTGGTTGGCCAAAAAGGGCGTATGCGTTTTTTCCTGAATATATTCAGGAAAAAACGCATACGCCCTTTTTGGCCAAGGGCATCATTGTCAACGTTTTGCCGCTTTTCATGTGCTTTAAAGGCGATTCGTATCTACCTCCTGAAATCTGTTTCCTGCAATTCTGCCTTGATTTCAAATCCTCTTCTTTGCCTTCCCTCAATATATTTGTGGACGAGAGTTATCATTTATAACTCTGCAGGTTTGTGAATTGCAGTGCCCTGAACCTCCATTTTACAACTCGTTTTTATGGGAGCTGGCCGCAAAATCGCAGAATGGCTTCAGGCCCTGTTCTGGTTCCGGGGGGCAGGCTGAGCCTGTGGTTAATTCTTCTTTCTGATGGGAAAATAGAGTGACCTGTGCCTGTCCCAACACCAAGAGCTAGTCTCTCGTTGGTTCCACGTCTTCCCGTTTATCCTCAGGACAAATTGCAACCTGCATGGAACAGGAGGTTAAAGGTGCTGATGCTCCAAGTAGGGAGCTTGCTAGTAAAGCGGCTGGAATGGCGAACCCGGGCACAAGGAGATGAGAAATGAGGTGCGTTTTAGAAACCTTTCCCCATCACACGGTGTACCATCTTCTGGGTTTCTCATGCATGTTTTTGATGTAGGAAGATGCCCTTGAACCTGGAGATTTGGGACCCATGCGATGGGTACCACGCAGTATTCCTTTAAAGGGTCTGCGTTTGCTCACCCAACCTCACCAAACCTCTCAGCCCCAAGAGTGTCCACCCTTATGTCTCATCCAGCTGTGCGTCTAGATATGGTCAATCCAGGTTGCATCACAGCCCCTGAACGCATTGTGTAAGAATTTCTCTCTCTTTCACTGTCTTTGTTTCATGGGTGTTTCAAAGTAATTTATTTTTATACTGGGGTTTAGCTGCTTTTCACTGCTGTGTTTATGCCGCTTTACACCCACTTGACACACTAACAGAGAGATATCAATACATAGGTTTTACGATTATTATTAGTCAGATATATTCTTGTGCGGTGAATAGGGCGTGTTGAGTCCAGTTCTCTGAGCAAGGAGTAGGTCTTGTCTATTACATATTGGGTTTATGGAACGGTATCTGAGCTAATTTGATACCCTTGTTTTATGTATCACCCCACCTCACCTTTCCCGTTAAGCAGCCATAGTGTGTTTTCTGCATGTGTGACTCTGTTCTGTTTTGTAATTCAGTTCAAGTGTAACGGTTTTTACATTCCCTCTATCAGTGATACCTTATGAGAAGTGTCCTTTTCTGTGTGACTTATTTCACTTAGAATCGTCGTACCTAAATCCACTCATCATGCTGCTACTAACCTTACGACATTGATTTCCTGGCTGAGTGATATTCCATTGTACATAAGGACCACAACTTCTTTATCCATTTTTCTCTTTCCTGGGATATTTAAGGTGGAATGAAGTGGAGGTCCTGGTCAACAGAGCAGCCCTAAACTTTGGGGTGCTTGTGTTTTGCTGATTTTTAATTTTCCCAATTTATACCCCCATGAGTGGAAGTGCCCTATGCTCTCTAAGCTGTGTTTTTCAGATGTTTCAGGACTCACCGGACACTTCTCCGGAGTGGCTCTTGGCAATTTACATCCCGCCCATCAGTGTAGCAAGGCTCCCATTTCTCCATGGCCTGTCCTGCATTTCTGGTTTTGACACTTTTTTCAGCATGGCCCTTTGGACCGATGGGAAGCGAGACTTCTTTGTAGCGCTGATTTGCCTTTCCAGGTTGCTTGGTTGGCCAAAAAGGGCGTATGCGTTTTTTCCTGAATATATTCAGGAAAAAACGCATACGCCCTTTTTGGCCAAGGGCATCATTGTCAACGTTTTGCCGCTTTTCATGTGCTTTAAAGGCGATTCGTATCTACCTCCTGAAATCTGTTTCCTGCAATTCTGCCTTGATGTCAAATCCTCTTCTTTGCCTTCCCTCAATATATTTGTGGACGAGAGTTATCATTTATAACTCTGCAGGTTTGTGAATTGCAGTGCCCTGAACCTCCATTTTACAACTCGTTTTTATGGGAGCTGGCCGCAAAATCGCAGAATGGCTTCAGGCCCTGTTCTGGTTCCGGGGGGCAGGCTGAGCCTGTGGTTAATTCTTCTTTCTGATGGGAAAATAGAGTGACCTGTGCCTGTCCCAACACCAAGAGCTAGTCTCTCGTTGGTTCCACGTTTTCCCGTTTATCCTCAGGACAAATTGCAACCTGTATGGAACAGGAGGTTAAAGGTGCTGATGCTCCAAGTAGGGAGCTTGCTAGTAAAGCGGCTGGAATGGCGAACCCGGGCACAAGGAGATGAGAAATGAGGTGCGTTTTAGAAACCTTTCCCCATCACACGGTGTACCATCTTCTGGGTTTCTCATGCATGTTTTTGATGTAGGAAGATGCCCTTGAACCTGGAGATTTGGGACCCATGCGATGGGTACCACGCAGTATTCCTTTAAAGGGTCTGCGTTTGCTCACCCAACCTCACCAAACCTCTCAGCCCCAAGAGTGTCCACCCTTATGTCTCATCCAGCTGTGCGTCTAGATATGGTCAATCCAGGTTGCATCACAGCCCCTGAACGCATTGTGTAAGAATTTCTCTCTCTTTCACTGTCTTTGTTTCATGGGTGTTTCAAAGTAATTTATTTTTATACTGGGGTTTAGCTGCTTTTCACTGCTGTGTTTATGCCGCTTTACACCCACTTGACACACTAACAGAGAGATATCAATACATAGGTTTTACGATTATTATTAGTCAGATATATTCTTGTGCGGTGAATAGGGCGTGTTGAGTCCAGTTCTCTGAGCAAGGAGTAGGTCTTGTCTATTACATATTGGGTTTATGGAACGGTATCTGAGCTAATTTGATACCCTTGTTTTATGTATCACCCCACCTCACCTTTCCCGTTAAGCAGCCATAGTGTGTTTTCTGCATGTGTGACTCTGTTCTGTTTTGTAATTCAGTTCAAGTGTAACGGTTTTTACATTCCCTCTATCAGTGATACCTTATGAGAAGTGTCCTTTTCTGTGTGACTTATTTCACTTAGAATCGTCGTACCTAAATCCACTCATCATGCTGCTACTAACCTTACGACATTGATTTCCTGGCTGAGTGATATTCCATTGTACATAAGGACCACAACTTCTTTATCCATTTTTCTCTTTCCTGGGATATTTAAGGTGGAATGAAGTGGAGGTCCTGGTCAACAGAGCAGCCCTAAACTTTGGGGTGCTTGTGTTTTGCTGATTTTTAATTTTCCCAATTTATACCCCCATGAGTGGAAGTGCCCTATGCTCTCTAAGCTGTGTTTTTCAGATGTTTCAGGACTCACCGGACACTTCTCCGGAGTGGCTCTTGGCAATTTACATCCCGCCCATCAGTGTAGCAAGGCTCCCATTTCTCCATGGCCTGTCCTGCATTTCTGGTTTTGACACTTTTTTCAGCATGGCCCTTTGGACCGATGGGAAGCGAGACTTCTTTGTAGCGCTGATTTGCCTTTCCAGGTTGCTTGGTTGGCCAAAAAGGGCGTATGCGTTTTTTCCTGAATATATTCAGGAAAAAACGCATACGCCCTTTTTGGCCAAGGGCATCATTGTCAACGTTTTGCCGCTTTTCATGTGCTTTAAAGGCGATTCGTATCTACCTCCTGAAATCTGTTTCCTGCAATTCTGCCTTGATGTCAAATCCTCTTCTTTGCCTTCCCTCAATATATTTGTGGACGAGAGTTATCATTTATAACTCTGCAGGTTTGTGAATTGCAGTGCCCTGAACCTCCATTTTACAACTCGTTTTTATGGGAGCTGGCCGCAAAATCGCAGAATGGCTTCAGGCCCTGTTCTGGTTCCGGGGGGCAGGCTGAGCCTGTGGTTAATTCTTCTTTCTGATGGGAAAATAGAGTGACCTGTGCCTGTCCCAACACCAAGAGCTAGTCTCTCGTTGGTTCCACGTTTTCCCGTTTATCCTCAGGACAAATTGCAACCTGTATGGAACAGGAGGTTAAAGGTGCTGATGCTCCAAGTAGGGAGCTTGCTAGTAAAGTGGCTGGAATGGCGAACCCGGGCACAAGGAGATGAGAAATGAGGTGCGTTTTAGAAACCTTTCCCCATCACACGGTGTACCATCTTCTGGGTTTCTCATGCATGTTTTTGATGTAGGAAGATGCCCTTGAACCTGGAGATTTGGGACCCATGCGATGGGTACCACGCAGTATTCCTTTAAAGGGTCTGCGTTTGCTCACCCAACCTCACCAAACCTCTCAGCCCCAAGAGTGTCCACCCTTATGTCTCATCCAGCTGTGGGTCTAGATATGGTCAATCCAGGTTGCATCACAGCCCCTGAACGCATTGTGTAAGAATTTCTCTCTCTTTCACTGTCTTTGTTTCATGGGTGTTTCAAAGTAATTTATTTTTATAATGGGGTTTAGCTGCTTTTCACTGCTGTGTTTATGCCGCTTTACACCCACTTGACACACTAACAGAGAGATATCAATACATAGGTTTTACGATTATTATTAGTCAGATATATTCTTGTGCGGTGAATAGGGCGTGTTGAGTCCAGTTCTCTGAGCAAGGAGTAGGTCTTGTCTATTACATATTGGGTTTATGGAACGGTATCTGAGCTAATTTGATACCCTTGTTTTATGTATCACCCCACCTCACCTTTCCCGTTAAGCAGCCATAGTGTGTTTTCTGCATGTGTGACTCTGTTCTGTTTTGTAATTCAGTTCAAGTGTAACGGTTTTTACATTCCCTCTATCAGTGATACCTTATGAGAAGTGTCCTTTTCTGTGTGACTTATTTCACTTAGAATCGTCGTACCTAAATCCACTCATCATGCTGCTACTAACCTTACGACATTGATTTCCTGGCTGAGTGATATTCCATTGTACATAAGGACCACAACTTCTTTATCCATTTTTCTCTTTCCTGGGATATTTAAGGTGGAATGAAGTGGAGGTCCTGGTCAACAGAGCAGCCCTAAACTTTGGGGTGCTTGTGTCTTGCTGATTTTTCATTTTCCCAATTTATACCCCCATGAGTGGAAGTGCCCTATGCTCTCTAAGCTGTGTTTTTCAGATGTTTCAGGACTCACCGGACACTTCTCCGGAGTGGCTCTTGGCAATTTACATCCCGCCCATCAGTGTAGCAAGGCTCCCATTTCTCCATGGCCTGTCCTGCATTTCTGGTTTTGACACTTTTTTCAGCATGGCCCTTTGGACCGATGGGAAGCGAGACTTCTTTGTAGCGCTGATTTGCCTTTCCAGGTTGCTTGGTTGGCCAAAAAGGGCGTATGCGTTTTTTCCTGAATATATTCAGGAAAAAACGCATACGCCCTTTTTGGCCAAGGGCATCATTGTCAAACTTTTGCCGCTTTTCATGTGCTTTAAAGGCGATTCGTATCTACCTCCTGAAATCTGTTTCCTGCAATTCTGCCTTGATGTCAAATCCTCTTCTTTGCCTTCCCTCAATATATTTGTGGACGA
The DNA here is from genome assembly GCF_965194805.1 of Balaenoptera borealis. Lineage (NCBI taxonomy): Eukaryota > Metazoa > Chordata > Mammalia > Artiodactyla > Balaenopteridae > Balaenoptera > Balaenoptera borealis. The sequence continues at coordinate 640,890 of NW_028123851.1, read as the reverse complement.
GAGTTATCATTTATAACTCTGCAGGTTTGTGAATTGCAGTGCCCTGAACCTCCATTTTACAACTCGTTTTTATGGGAGCTGGCCGCAAAATCGCAGAATGGCTTCAGGCCCTGTTCTGGTTCCGGGGGGCAGGCTGAGCCTGTGGTTAATTCTTCTTTCTGATGGGAAAATAGAGTGACCTGTGCCTGTCCCAACACCAAGAGCTAGTCTCTCGTTGGTTCCACGTCTTCCCGTTTATCCTCAGGACAAATTGCAACCTGTATGGAACAGGAGGTTAAAGGTGCTGATGCTCCAAGTAGGGAGCTTGCTAGTAAAGCGGCTGGAATGGCGAACCCGGGCACAAGGAGATGAGAAATGAGGTGCGTTTTAGAAACCTTTCCCCATCACACGGTGTACCATCTTCTGGGTTTCTCATGCATGTTTTTGATGTAGGAAGATGCCCTTGAACCTGGAGATTTGGGACCCATGCGATGGGTACCACGCAGTATTCCTTTAAAGGGTCTGCGTTTGCTCACCCAACCTCACCAAACCTCTCAGCCCCAAGAGTGTCCACCCTTATGTCTCATCCAGCTGTGCGTCTAGATATGGTCAATCCAGGTTGCATCACAGCCCCTGAACGCATTGTGTAAGAATTTCTCTCTCTTTCACTGTCTTTGTTTCATGGGTGTTTCAAAGTAATTTATTTTTATAATGGGGTTTAGCTGCTTTTCACTGCTGTGTTTATGCCGCTTTACACCCACTTGACACACTAACAGAGAGATATCAATACATAGGTTTTACGATTATTATTAGTCAGATATATTCTTGTGCGGTGAATAGGGCGTGTTGAGTCCAGTTCTCTGAGCAAGGAGTAGGTCTTGTCTATTACATATTGGGTTTATGGAACGGTATCTGAGCTAATTTGATACCCTTGTTTTATGTATCACCCCACCTCACCTTTCCCGTTAAGCAGCCATAGTGTGTTTTCTGCATGTGTGACTCTGTTCTGTTTTGTAATTCAGTTCAAGTGTAACGGTTTTTACATTCCCTCTATCAGTGATACCTTATGAGAAGTGTCCTTTTCTGTGTGACTTATTTCACTTAGAATCGTCGTACCTAAATCCACTCATCATGCTGCTACTAACCTTACGACATTGATTTCCTGGCTGAGTGATATTCCATTGTACATAAGGACCACAACTTCTTTATCCATTTTTCTCTTTCCTGGGATATTTAAGGTGGAATGAAGTGGAGGTCCTGGTCAACAGAGCAGCCCTAAACTTTGGGGTGCTTGTGTCTTGCTGATTTTTCATTTTCCCAATTTATACCCCCATGAGTGGAAGTGCCCTATGCTCTCTAAGCTGTGTTTTTCAGATGTTTCAGGACTCACCGGACACTTCTCCGGAGTGGCTCTTGGCAATTTACATCCCGCCCATCAGTGTAGCAAGGCTCCCATTTCTCCATGGCCTGTCCTGCATTTCTGGTTTTGACACTTTTTTCAGCATGGCCCTTTGGACCGATGGGAAGCGAGACTTCTTTGTAGCGCTGATTTGCCTTTCCAGGTTGCTTGGTTGGCCAAAAAGGGCGTATGCGTTTTTTCCTGAATATATTCAGGAAAAAACGCATACGCCCTTTTTGGCCAAGGGCATCATTGTCAACCTTTTGCCGCTTTTCATGTGCTTTAAAGGCGATTCGTATCTACCTCCTGAAATCTGTTTCCTGCAATTCTGCCTTGATGTCAAATCCTCTTCTTTGCCTTCCCTCAATATATTTGTGGACGAGAGTTATCATTTATAACTCTGCAGGTTTGTGAATTGCAGTGCCCTGAACCTCCATTTTACAACTCGTTTTTATGGGAGCTGGCCGCAAAATCGCAGAATGGCTTCAGGCCCTGTTCTGGTTCCGGGGGGCAGGCTGAGCCTGTGGTTAATTCTTCTTTCTGATGGGAAAATAGAGTGACCTGTGCCTGTCCCAACACCAAGAGCTAGTCTCTCGTTGGTTCCACGTCTTCCCGTTTATCCTCAGGACAAATTGCAACCTGTATGGAACAGGAGGTTAAAGGTGCTGATGCTCCAAGTAGGGAGCTTGCTAGTAAAGCGGCTGGAATGGCGAACCCGAGCACAAGGAGATGAGAAATGAGGTGCGTTTTAGAAACCTTTCCCCATCACACGGTGTACCATCTTCTGGGTTTCTCATGCATGTTTCCGATGTAGGAAGATGCCCTTGAACCTGGAGATTTGGGACCCATGCGATGGGTACCACGCAGTATTACTTTAAAGGGGCTGCGTTTGCTCACCCAACCTCACCAAACCTCTCAGCCGCAACAGTGTCCACCCTTATGTCTCATCCAGCTGTGGGTCTAGATATGGTCAATCCAGGTTGCATCACAGCCCCTGAACGCATTGTGTAAGAACTTCGCTCTCTTTCACTGTCTTTGTTTCATGGGTTTTTCAAAGTAATTTATTTTTATAATGGGGTTTAGCTGCTTTTCACTGCTGTGTTTATGCCGCTTTACACCCACTTGACACACTAACAGAGAGATATCAATACATAGGTTTTAAGATTATTACTAGTCAGATATATTCTTGTGCGGTGAATAGGGCGTGTTGAGTCCAGTTCTCTGAGCAAGGAGTAGGTCTTGTCTATTACATATTGGGTTTATGGAACGGTATCTGAGCTAATTTGAAACCCTTGTTTTATGTATCACCCCACCTCACCTTTCCCGTGAAGCAGCCATAGTGTGTTTTCTGCATGTGTGACTCTGTTCTGTTTTGTAATTCAGTTCAAGTGTAACGGTTTTTACATTCCCTCTATCAGTGATACATTATGAGAAGTGTCCTTTTCTGTGTGACTTATTTCACTTAGAGTCGTCGTACCTAAATCCACTCATCATGCTGCTACTAGCCTTATGACATTGATTTCACGGCTGAGTGATATTCCATTGTACATAAGGACCACAACTTCTTTATCCATTTTTCTCTTTCCTGGGATATTGAAGGTGGAATGAAGTGGAGGTCCTTGTCAACAGAGCAGCCCTAAACTTTGGGGTGCTTGTGTCTTGCTGATTTTTCATTTTCCCAATTTATACCCCCATGAGTGGAAGTGCCCTATGCTCTCTAAGCTTTGCTTTTTAGACGTTTCAGGACTCACCGTACACTTCTCCAGAGTGGCTGTTGACAATTTACATCCCGCCCATCAGTGTAGCAAGGCTCCCATTTCTCCATGGCCTGTCCTGCATTTTTGGTTTTGAGACTTTTTTCAGCATGGCCCTTTTGACCGATGGGAAGTGAGACATCTTTGTAGCGCTGATTTGCCTTTCCAGGTTGCTTGGTTGGCCAAAAAGGGCGTATGCGTTTTTTCCTGAATATCTTCAGGAAAAAACGCATACGCCCTTTTTGGCCAAGGGCATCATTGTCAACGTTTTGACGCTTTTCATGTGCTTTAAAGGCGATTCGAATCTACCTCCTGAAATCTGTTTCCTGCAATTCTGCCTTGATTTCAAATCCTCTTCTTTGCCTTCCCTCAATATATTTGTGGACGAGAGTTATCATTTATAACTCTGCAGGTTTGTGAATTGCAGTGCCCTGAACCTCCATTTTACAACTCGCTTTTTAGGGAGCTGGCCGCAAAAGCGCAGGATGCCTTCAGGCCCTGTTCTGGTTCCGGGGGCAGGCTGAGCCTGTGGTTAATTCTTCTTCCTGATGGGAAAATAGAGTGACCTGTGCCTGTCCCAATACCAAGAGCTAGTCTCTCATTGGTTCCACGTCTTCCAGTTCATCCTCAGGACAAATTGCAACCTGTACGGAACAGGAGCTTAAAGGTGCTGATGCTCCAAGTAGGGAGATTGCTAGTAAAGCGGCTGGAATAGCGAACCCGGGCACAAGGAGATGAGAAATGAGGTGCGTTTTAGAAACCTTTCCACATCACACGGTGTACCATCTTCTGGGTTTCTCATGCATGTTTCCGATATAGGAAGATGCCCTTGAACCTGGAGATTTGGGACCCATGCGATGGGTACCACGCAGTATTACTTTAAAGGGGCTGCGTTTGCTCACCCAACCTCACCAAACCTCTCAGCCGCAACAGTGTCCACCCTTATGTCTCATCCAGCTGTGGGTCTAGATATGGTCAATCCAGGTTGCATCACAGCCCCTGAACGCATTGTGTAAGAATTTCGCTCTCTTTCACTGTCTTTGTTTCATGGGTTTTTCAAAGTAATTTATTTTTATAATGGGGTTTAGCTGCTTTTCACTGCTGTGTTTATGCCGCTTTACACCCACTTGACACACTAACAGAGAGATATCAATACATAGGATTTAAGATTATTACTAGTCAGATATATTCTTGTGCGGTGAATAGGGCGTGTTGAGTCCAGTTCTCTGAGCAAGGAGTAGGTCTTGTCTATTACATATTGGGTTTATGGAACGGTATCTGAGCTAATTTGAAACCCTTGTTTTATGTATCACCCCACCTCACCTTTCCCGTGAAGCAGCCATAGTGTGTTTTCTGCATGTGTGACTCTGTTCTGTTTTGTAATTCAGTTCAAGTGTAACGGTTTTTACATTCCCTCTATCAGTGATACCTTATGAGAAGTGTCCTTTTCTGTGTGACTTATTTCACTTAGAGTCGTCGTACCTAAATCCACTCATCATGCTGCTACTAGCCTTATGACATTGATTTCACGGCTGAGTGATATTCCATTGTACATAAGGACCACAACTTCTTTATCCATTTTTCTCTTTCCTGGGATATTGAAGGTGGAATGAAGTGGAGGTCCTTGTCAACAGAGCAGCCCTAAACTTTGGGGTGCTTGTGTCTTGCTGATTTTTCATTTTCCCAATTTATACCCCCATGAGTGGAAGTGCCCTATGCTCTCTAAGCTTTGCTTTTTAGACGTTTCAGGACTCACCGTACACTTCTCCAGAGTGGCTGTTGACAATTTACATCCCGCCCATCAGTGTAGCAAGGCTCCCATTTCTCCATGGCCTGTCCTGCATTTCTGGTTTTGAGACTTTTTTCAGCATGGCCCTTTTGACCGATGGGAAGCGAGACATCTTTGTAGCGCTGATTTGCCTTTCCAGGTTGCTTGGTTGGCCAAAAAGGGCGTATGCGTTTTTTCCTGAATATATTCAGGAAAAAACGCATACGCCCTTTTTGGCCAAGGGCATCATTGTCAACGTTTTGCCGCTTTTCATGTGCTTTAAAGGCGATTCGAATCTACCTCCTGAAATCTGTTTCCTGCAATTCTGCCTTGATTTCAAATCCTCTTCTTTGCCTTCCCTCAATATATTTGTGGACGAGAGTTATCATTTATAACTCTGCAGGTTTGTGAATTGCAGTGCCCTGAACCTCCATTTTACAACTCGCGTTTTTGGGAGATGGCCGCAAAAGCGCAGGATGGCTTCAGGCCCTGTTCTTGTTCCGGGGGGCAGGCTGAGCCTGTGGTTAATTCTTCTTCCTGATGGGAAAATAGAGTGACCTGTGCCTGTCCCAACACCAAGAGATAGTCTCTCATTGGTTTCACGTCTTCCCGTTCATCCTCAGGACAAATTGCAACCTGTACGGAACAGGAGGTTAAAGGTGATGATGCTCCAAGGAGGGAGATTGCTAGTAAAGTGGCTGGAATGGCGAACCCGAGCACAAGGAGATGAGAAATGAGGTGCGTTTTAGAAACCTTTCCCCATCACACGGTGTACCATCTTCTGGGTTTCTCATGCATGTTTCCGATGTAGGAAGATGCCCTTGAACCTGGAGATTTGGGACCCATGCGATGGGTACCACGCAGTATTACTTTAAAGGGGCTGCGTTTGCTCACCCAACCTCACCAAACCTCTCAGCCGCAACAGTGTCCACCCTTATGTCTCATTCAGCTGTGGGTCTAGATATGGTCAATCCAGGTTGCATCACAGCCCCTGAACGCATTGTGTAAGAATTTCGCTCTCTTTCACTGTCTTTGTTTCATGGGTTTTTCAAAGTAATTTATTTTTATAATGGGGTTTAGCTGCTTTTCACTGCTGTGTTTATGCCGCTTTACACCCACTTGACACACTAACAGAGAGATATCAATACATAGCTTTTAAGATTATTACTAGTCAGATATATTCTTGTGCGGTGAATAGGGCGTGTTGAGTCCAGTTCTCTGAGCAAGGAGTAGGTCTTGTCTATTACATATTGGGTTTATGGAACGGTATCTGAGCTAATTTGAAACCCTTGTTTTATGTATCACCCCACCTCACCTTTCCCGTTAAGCAGCCATAGTGTGTTTTCTGCATGTGTGACTCTGTTCTGTTTTGTAATTCAGTTCAAGTGTAACGGTTTTTACATTCCCTCTATCAGTGATACCTTATGAGAAGTGTCCTTTTCTGTGTGACTTATTTCACTTAGAGTCGTCGTACCTAAATCCACTCATCATGCTGCTACTAGCCTTATGACATTGATTTCACGGCTGAGTGATATTCCATTGTACATAAGGACCACAACTTCTTTATCCATTTTTCTCTTTCCTGGGATATTGAAGGTGGAATGAAGTGGAGGTCCTTGTCAACAGAGCAGCCCTAAACTTTGGGGTGCTTGTGTCTTGCTGATTTTTCATTTTCCCAATTTATACCCCCATGAGTGGAAGTGCCCTATGCTCTCTAAGCTTTGCTTTTTAGACGTTTCAGGACTCACCGTACGCTTCTCCAGAGTGGCTGTTGACAATTTACATCCCGCCCATCAGTGTAGCAAGGCTCCCATTTCTCCATGGCCTGTCCTGCATTTTTGGTTTTGAGACTTTTTTCAGCATGGCCCTTTTGACCGATGGGAAGCGAGACATCTTTGTAGCGCTGATTTGCCTTTCCAGGTTGCTTGGTTGGCCAAAAAGGGCGTATGCGTTTTTTCCTGAATATATTCAGGAAAAAACGCATACGCCCTTTTTGGCCAAGGGCATCATTGTCAACGTTTTGCCGCTTTTCATGTGCTTTAAAGGCGATTCGAATCTACCTCCTGAAATCTGTTTCCTGCAATTCTGCCTTGATTTCAAATCCTCTTCTTTGCCTTCCCTCAATATATTTGTGGACGAGAGTTATCATTTATAACTCTGCAGGTTTGTGAATTGCAGTGCCCTGAACCTCCATTTTACAACTCGCTTTTTAGGGAGCTGGCCGCAAAAGCGCAGGATGCCTTCAGGCCCTGTTCTGGTTCCGGGGGCAGGCTGAGCCTGTGGTTAATTCTTCTTCCTGATGGGAAAATAGAGTGACCTGTGCCTGTCCCAACACCAAGAGCTAGTCTCTCATTGGTTCCACGTCTTCCAGTTCATCCTCAGGACAAATTGCAACCTGTACGGAACAGGAGCTTAAAGGTGCTGATGCTCCAAGTAGGGAGATTGCTAGTAAAGCGGCTGGAATAGCGAACCCGGGCACAAGGAGATGAGAAATGAGGTGCGTTTTAGAAACCTTTCCACATCACACGGTGTACCATCTTCTGGGTTTCTCATGCATGTTTTCGATGTAGGAAGATGCCCTTGAACCTGGAGATTTGTGACCCATGCGATGGGTACCATGCAGTATTACTGTAAAGGGTCTGCGTTTGCTCACCCAACCTCACCAAACCTCTCAGCCCCAAGAGTGTCCACCCTTATGTCTCATCCAGCTGTGGGTCTAGATATGGTCAATCCAGGTTGCATCACAGCCCCTGAACGAATTGTGTAAGAATTTCGCTCTCTTTCACTGTCTTTGTTTCATGGGTTATTCAAAGTAATTTATTTTTATAATGGGGTTTAGCTGCTTTTCACTTCTGTGTTTATGCCGCTTTACACCCACTTGACACACTAACAGAGAGATATCTATACATAGGTTTTAAGATTATTACTAGTCAGATATATTCTTGTGCGGTGAATAGGGCGTGTTGAGTCCAGTTCTCTGAGCAAGGAGTAGGTCTTGTCTATTACATATTGGTTTTATGGAACGGTATCTGAGCTAATTTGAAACCCTTGTTTTATGTATCACCCCACCTCACCTTTCCCGTGAAGCAGCCATAGTGTGTTTTCTGCATGTGTGACTCTGTTCTGTTTTGTAATTCAGTTCAAGTGTAACGCTTTTTACATTCCCTCTATCAGTGATACCTTATGAGAAGTGTCCTTTTCTGTGTGACTTATTTCACTTAGAATCGTCGTACCTAAATCCACTCATCATGCTGCTACTAGCCTTATGACATTGATTTCACGGCTGAGTGATATTCCATTGTACATAAGGACCACAACTTCTTTATCCATTTTTCTCTTTCCTGGGATATTGAAGGTGGAATGAAGTGGAGGTCCTTGTCAACAGAGCAGCCCTAAACTTTGGGGTGCTTGTGTCTTGCTGATTTTTCATTTTCCCAATTTATACCCCCATGAGTGGAAGTGCCCTATGCTCTCTAAGCTTTGCTTTTTAGACGTTTCAGGACTCACCGTACGCTTCTCCAGAGTGGCTGTTGACAATTTACATCCCGCCCATCAGTGTAGCAAGGCTCCCATTTCTCCATGGCCTGTCCTGCATTTCTGGTTTTGAGACTTTTTTCAGCATGGCCCTTTTGACCGATGGGAAGCGAGACATCTTTGTAGCGCTGATTTGCCTTTCCAGGTTGCTTGGTTGGCCAAAAAGGGCGTATGCGTTTTTTCCTGAATATATTCAGGAAAAAACGCATACGCCCTTTTTGGCCAAGGGCATCATTGTCAACGTTTTGCCGCTTTTCATGTGCTTTAAAGGCGATTCGAATCTACCTCCTGAAATCTGTTTCCTGCAATTCTGCCTTGATTTCAAATCCTCTTCTTTGCCTTCCCTCAATATATTTGTGGACGAGAGTTATCATTTATAACTCTGCAGGTTTGTGAATTGCAGTGCCCTGAACCTCCATTTTACAACTCGCGTTTTTGGGAGATGGCCGCAAAAGCGCCGGATGGCTTCAGGCCCTGTTCTGGGTCCGGGGGGCAGGCTGAGCCTGTGGTTAATTCTTCTTCCTGATGGGAAAATAGAGTGACCTGTGCCTGTCCCAACACCAAGAGATAGTCTCTCATTGGTTTCACGTCTTCCCGTTCATCCTCAGGACAAATTGCAACCTGTACGGAACAGGAGGTTAAAGGTGATGATGCTCCAAGGAGGGAGATTGCTAGTAAAGTGGCTGGAATGGCGAACCCGAGCACAAGGAGATGAGAAATGAGGTGCGTTTTAGAAACCTTTCCCCATCACACGGTGTACCATCTTCTGGGTTTCTCATGCATGTTTCCGATGTAGGAAGATGCCCTTGAACCTGGAGATTTGGGACCCATGCGATGGGTACCACGCAGTATTACTTTAAAGGGGCTGCGTTTGCTCACCCAACCTCACCAAACCTCTCAGCCGCAACAGTGTCCACCCTTATGTCTCATTCAGCTGTGGGTCTAGATATGGTCAATCCAGGTTGCATCACAGCCCCTGAACGCATTGTGTAAGAATTTCGCTCTCTTTCACTGTCTTTGTTTCATGGGTTTTTCAAAGTAATTTATTTTTATAATGGGGTTTAGCTGCTTTTCACTGCTGTGTTTATGCCGCTTTACACCCACTTGACACACTAACAGAGAGATATCAATACATAGCTTTTAAGATTATTACTAGTCAGATATATTCTTGTGCGGTGAATAGGGCGTGTTGAGTCCAGTTCTCTGAGCAAGGAGTAGGTCTTGTCTATTACATATTGGGTTTATGGAACGGTATCTGAGCTAATTTGAAACCCTTGTTTTATGTATCACCCCACCTCACCTTTCCCGTTAAGCAGCCATAGTGTGTTTTCTGCATGTGTGACTCTGTTCTGTTTTGTAATTCAGTTCAAGTGTAACGGTTTTTACATTCCCTCTATCAGTGATACCTTATGAGAAGTGTCCTTTTCTGTGTGACTTATTTCACTTAGAGTCGTCGTACCTAAATCCACTCATCATGCTGCTACTAGCCTTATGACATTGATTTCACGGCTGAGTGATATTCCATTGTACATAAGGACCACAACTTCTTTATCCATTTTTCTCTTTCCTGGGATATTGAAGGTGGAATGAAGTGGAGGTCCTTGTCAACAGAGCAGCCCTAAACTTTGGGGTGCTTGTGTCTTGCTGATTTTTCATTTTCCCAATTTATACCCCCATGAGTGGAAGTGCCCTATGCTCTCTAAGCTTTGCTTTTTAGACGTTTCAGGACTCACCGTACGCTTCTCCAGAGTGGCTGTTGACAATTTACATCCCGCCCATCAGTGTAGCAAGGCTCCCATTTCTCCATGGCCTGTCCTGCATTTTTGGTTTTGAGACTTTTTTCAGCATGGCCCTTTTGACCGATGGGAAGCGAGACATCTTTGTAGCGCTGATTTGCCTTTCCAGGTTGCTTGGTTGGCCAAAAAGGGCGTATGCGTTTTTTCCTGAATATATTCAGGAAAAAACGCATACGCCCTTTTTGGCCAAGGGCATCATTGTCAACGTTTTGCCGCTTTTCATGTGCTTTAAAGGCGATTCGAATCTACCTCCTGAAATCTGTTTCCTGCAATTCTGCCTTGATTTCAAATCCTCTTCTTTGCCTTCCCTCAATATATTTGTGGACGAGAGTTATCATTTATAACTCTGCAGGTTTGTGAATTGCAGTGCCCTGAACCTCCATTTTACAACTCGCTTTTTAGGGAGCTGGCCGCAAAAGCGCAGGATGCCTTCAGGCCCTGTTCTGGTTCCGGGGGCAGGCTGAGCCTGTGGTTAATTCTTCTTCCTGATGGGAAAATAGAGTGACCTGTGCCTGTCCCAACACCAAGAGCTAGTCTCTCATTGGTTCCACGTCTTCCAGTTCATCCTCAGGACAAATTGCAACCTGTACGGAACAGGAGCTTAAAGGTGCTGATGCTCCAAGTAGGGAGATTGCTAGTAAAGCGGCTGGAATAGCGAACCCGGGCACAAGGAGATGAGAAATGAGGTGCGTTTTAGAAACCTTTCCACATCACACGGTGTACCATCTTCTGGGTTTCTCATGCATGTTTTCGATGTAGGAAGATGCCCTTGAACCTGGAGATTTGTGACCCATGCGATGGGTACCATGCAGTATTACTGTAAAGGGTCTGCGTTTGCTCACCCAACCTCACCAAACCTCTCAGCCCCAAGAGTGTCCACCCTTATGTCTCATCCAGCTGTGGGTCTAGATATGGTCAATCCAGGTTGCATCACAGCCCCTGAACGAATTGTGTAAGAATTTCGCTCTCTTTCACTGTCTTTGTTTCATGGGTTATTCAAAGTAATTTATTTTTATAATGGGGTTTAGCTGCTTTTCACTTCTGTGTTTATGCCGCTTTACACCCACTTGACACACTAACAGAGAGATATCTATACATAGGTTTTAAGATTATTACTAGTCAGATATATTCTTGTGCGGTGAATAGGGCGTGTTGAGTCCAGTTCTCTGAGCAAGGAGTAGGTCTTGTCTATTACATATTGGTTTTATGGAACGGTATCTGAGCTAATTTGAAACCCTTGTTTTATGTATCACCCCACCTCACCTTTCCCGTGAAGCAGCCATAGTGTGTTTTCTGCATGTGTGACTCTGTTCTGTTTTGTAATTCAGTTCAAGTGTAACGCTTTTTACATTCCCTCTATCAGTGATACCTTATGAGAAGTGTCCTTTTCTGTGTGACTTATTTCACTTAGAGTCGTCGTACCTAAATCCACTCATCATGCTGCTACTAGCCTTATGACATTGATTTCACGGCTGAGTGATATTCCATTGTACATAAGGACCACAACTTCTTTATCCATTTTTCTCTTTCCTGGGATATTGAAGGTGGAATGAAGTGGAGGTCCTTGTCAACAGAGCAGCCCTAAACTTTGGGGTGCTTGTGTCTTGCTGATTTTTCATTTTCCCAATTTATACCCCCATGAGTGGAAGTGCCCTATGCTCTCTAAGCTTTGCTTTTTAGACGTTTCAGGACTCACCGTACGCTTCTCCAGAGTGGCTGTTGACAATTTACATCCCGCCCATCAGTGTAGCAAGGCTCCCATTTCTCCATGGCCTGTCCTGCATTTCTGGTTTTGACACTTTTTTCAGCATGGCCCTTTTGACCGATGGGAAGCGAGACATCTTTGTAGCGCTGATTTGCCTTTCCAGGTTGCTTGGTTGGCCAAAAAGGGCGTATGCGTTTTTTCCTGAATATATTCAGGAAAAAACGCATACGCCCTTTTTGGCCAAGGGCATCATTGTCAACGTTTTGCCGCTTTTCATGTGCTTTAAAGGCGATTCGAATCTACCTCCTGAAATCTGTTTCCTGCAATTCTGCCTTGATTTCAAATCCTCTTCTTTGCCTTCCCTCAATATATTTGTGGACGAGAGTTATCATTTATAACTCTGCAGGTTTGTGAATTGCAGTGCCCTGAACCTCCATTTTACAACTCGCGTTTTTGGGAGATGGCCGCAAAAGCGCCGGATGGCTTCAGGCCCTGTTCTGGGTCCGGGGGGCAGGCTGAGCCTGTGGTTAATTCTTCTTCCTGATGGGAAAATAGAGTGACCTGTGCCTGTCCCAACACCAAGAGATAGTCTCTCATTGGTTTCACGTCTTCCCGTTCATCCTCAGGACAAATTGCAACCTGTACGGAACAGGAGGTTAAAGGTGATGATGCTCCAAGGAGGGAGATTGCTAGTAAAGTGGCTGGAATGGCGAACCCGAGCACAAGGAGATGAGAAATGAGGTGCGTTTTAGAAACCTTTCCCCATCACACGGTGTACCATCTTCTGGGTTTCTCATGCATGTTTCCGATGTAGGAAGATGCCCTTGAACCTGGAGATTTGGGACCCATGCGATGGGTACCACGCAGTATTACTTTAAAGGGGCTGCGTTTGCTCACCCAACCTCACCAAACCTCTCAGCCGCAACAGTGTCCACCCTTATGTCTCATTCAGCTGTGGGTCTAGATATGGTCAATCCAGGTTGCATCACAGCCCCTGAACGCATTGTGTAAGAATTTCGCTCTCTTTCACTGTCTTTGTTTCATGGGTTTTTCAAAGTAATTTATTTTTATAATGGGGTTTAGCTGCTTTTCACTGCTGTGTTTATGCCGCTTTACACCCACTTGACACACTAACAGAGAGATATCAATACATAGCTTTTAAGATTATTACTAGTCAGATATATTCTTGTGCGGTGAATAGGGCGTGTTGAGTCCAGTTCTCTGAGCAAGGAGTAGGTCTTGTCTATTACATATTGGGTTTATGGAACGGTATCTGAGCTAATTTGAAACCCTTGTTTTATGTATCACCCCACCTCACCTTTCCCGTTAAGCAGCCATAGTGTGTTTTCTGCATGTGTGACTCTGTTCTGTTTTGTAATTCAGTTCAAGTGTAACGGTTTTTACATTCCCTCTATCAGTGATACCTTATGAGAAGTGTCCTTTTCTGTGTGACTTATTTCACTTAGAGTCGTCGTACCTAAATCCACTCATCATGCTGCTACTAGCCTTATGACATTGATTTCACGGCTGAGTGATATTCCATTGTACATAAGGACCACAACTTCTTTATCCATTTTTCTCTTTCCTGGGATATTGAAGGTGGAATGAAGTGGAGGTCCTTGTCAACAGAGCAGCCCTAAACTTTGGGGTGCTTGTGTCTTGCTGATTTTTCATTTTCCCAATTTATACCCCCATGAGTGGAAGTGCCCTATGCTCTCTAAGCTTTGCTTTTTAGACGTTTCAGGACTCACCGTACGCTTCTCCAGAGTGGCTGTTGACAATTTACATCCCGCCCATCAGTGTAGCAAGGCTCCCATTTCTCCATGGCCTGTCCTGCATTTTTGGTTTTGAGACTTTTTTCAGCATGGCCCTTTTGACCGATGGGAAGCGAGACATCTTTGTAGCGCTGATTTGCCTTTCCAGGTTGCTTGGTTGGCCAAAAAGGGCGTATGCGTTTTTTCCTGAATATATTCAGGAAAAAACGCATACGCCCTTTTTGGCCAAGGGCATCATTGTCAACGTTTTGCCGCTTTTCATGTGCTTTAAAGGCGATTCGAATCTACCTCCTGAAATCTGTTTCCTGCAATTCTGCCTTGATTTCAAATCCTCTTCTTTGCCTTCCCTCAATATATTTGTGGACGAGAGTTATCATTTATAACTCTGCAGGTTTGTGAATTGCAGTGCCCTGAACCTCCATTTTACAACTCGCTTTTTAGGGAGCTGGCCGCAAAAGCGCAGGATGCCTTCAGGCCCTGTTCTGGTTCCGGGGGCAGGCTGAGCCTGTGGTTAATTCTTCTTCCTGATGGGAAAATAGAGTGACCTGTGCCTGTCCCAACACCAAGAGCTAGTCTCTCATTGGTTCCACGTCTTCCAGTTCATCCTCAGGACAAATTGCAACCTGTACGGAACAGGAGCTTAAAGGTGCTGATGCTCCAAGTAGGGAGATTGCTAGTAAAGCGGCTGGAATAGCGAACCCGGGCACAAGGAGATGAGAAATGAGGTGCGTTTTAGAAACCTTTCCACATCACACGGTGTACCATCTTCTGGGTTTCTCATGCATGTTTTCGATGTAGGAAGATGCCCTTGAACCTGGAGATTTGTGACCCATGCGATGGGTACCATGCAGTATTACTGTAAAGGGTCTGCGTTTGCTCACCCAACCTCACCAAACCTCTCAGCCCCAAGAGTGTCCACCCTTATGTCTCATCCAGCTGTGGGTCTAGATATGGTCAATCCAGGTTGCATCACAGCCCCTGAACGAATTGTGTAAGAATTTCGCTCTCTTTCACTGTCTTTGTTTCATGGGTTATTCAAAGTAATTTATTTTTATAATGGGGTTTAGCTGCTTTTCACTTCTGTGTTTATGCCGCTTTACACCCACTTGACACACTAACAGAGAGATATCTATACATAGGTTTTAAGATTATTACTAGTCAGATATATTCTTGTGCGGTGAATAGGGCGTGTTGAGTCCAGTTCTCTGAGCAAGGAGTAGGTCTTGTCTATTACATATTGGTTTTATGGAACGGTATCTGAGCTAATTTGAAACCCTTGTTTTATGTATCACCCCACCTCACCTTTCCCGTGAAGCAGCCATAGTGTGTTTTCTGCATGTGTGACTCTGTTCTGTTTTGTAATTCAGTTCAAGTGTAACGCTTTTTACATTCCCTCTATCAGTGATACCTTATGAGAAGTGTCCTTTTCTGTGTGACTTATTTCACTTAGAATCGTCGTACCTAAATCCACTCATCATGCTGCTACTAGCCTTATGACATTGATTTCACGGCTGAGTGATATTCCATTGTACATAAGGACCACAACTTCTTTATCCATTTTTCTCTTTCCTGGGATATTGAAGGTGGAATGAAGTGGAGGTCCTTGTCAACAGAGCAGCCCTAAACTTTGGGGTGCTTGTGTCTTGCTGATTTTTCATTTTCCCAATTTATACCCCCATGAGTGGAAGTGCCCTATGCTCTCTAAGCTTTGCTTTTTAGACGTTTCAGGACTCACCGTACGCTTCTCCAGAGTGGCTGTTGACAATTTACATCCCGCCCATCAGTGTAGCAAGGCTCCCATTTCTCCATGGCCTGTCCTGCATTTCTGGTTTTGACACTTTTTTCAGCATGGCCCTTTTGACCGATGGGAAGCGAGACATCTTTGTAGCGCTGATTTGCCTTTCCAGGTTGCTTGGTTGGCCAAAAAGGGCGTATGCGTTTTTTCCTGAATATATTCAGGAAAAAACGCATACGCCCTTTTTGGCCAAGGGCATCATTGTCAACGTTTTGCCGCTTTTCATGTGCTTTAAAGGCGATTCGAATCTACCTCCTGAAATCTGTTTCCTGCAATTCTGCCTTGATTTCAAATCCTCTTCTTTGCCTTCCCTCAATATATTTGTGGACGAGAGTTATCATTTATAACTCTGCAGGTTTGTGAATTGCAGTGCCCTGAACCTCCATTTTACAACTCGCGTTTTTGGGAGATGGCCGCAAAAGCGCAGGATGGCTTCAGGCCCTGTTCTGGGTCCGGGGGGCAGGCTGAGCCTGTGGTTAATTCTTCTTCCTGATGGGAAAATAGAGTGACCTGTGCCTGTCCCAACACCAAGAGATAGTCTCTCATTGGTTTCACGTCTTCCCGTTCATCCTCAGGACAAATTGCAACCTGTACGGAACAGGAGGTTAAAGGTGATGATGCTCCAAGGAGGGAGATTGCTAGTAAAGTGGCTGGAATGGCGAACCCGAGCACAAGGAGATGAGAAATGAGGTGCGTTTTAGAAACCTTTCCCCATCACACGGTGTACCATCTTCTGGGTTTCTCATGCATGTTTCCGATGTAGGAAGATGCCCTTGAACCTGGAGATTTGGGACCCATGCGATGGGTACCACGCAGTATTACTTTAAAGGGGCTGCGTTTGCTCACCCAACCTCACCAAACCTCTCAGCCGCAACAGTGTCCACCCTTATGTCTCATTCAGCTGTGGGTCTAGATATGGTCAATCCAGGTTGCATCACAGCCCCTGAACGCATTGTGTAAGAATTTCGCTCTCTTTCACTGTCTTTGTTTCATGGGTTTTTCAAAGTAATTTATTTTTATAATGGGGTTTAGCTGCTTTTCACTGCTGTGTTTATGCCGCTTTACACCCACTTGACACACTAACAGAGAGATATCAATACATAGCTTTTAAGATTATTACTAGTCAGATATATTCTTGTGCGGTGAATAGGGCGTGTTGAGTCCAGTTCTCTGAGCAAGGAGTAGGTCTTGTCTATTACATATTGGGTTTATGGAACGGTATCTGAGCTAATTTGAAACCCTTGTTTTATGTATCACCCCACCTCACCTTTCCCGTTAAGCAGCCATAGTGTGTTTTCTGCATGTGTGACTCTGTTCTGTTTTGTAATTCAGTTCAAGTGTAACGGTTTTTACATTCCCTCTATCAGTGATACCTTATGAGAAGTGTCCTTTTCTGTGTGACTTATTTCACTTAGAGTCGTCGTACCTAAATCCACTCATCATGCTGCTACTAGCCTTATGACATTGATTTCACGGCTGAGTGATATTCCATTGTACATAAGGACCACAACTTCTTTATCCATTTTTCTCTTTCCTGGGATATTGAAGGTGGAATGAAGTGGAGGTCCTTGTCAACAGAGCAGCCCTAAACTTTGGGGTGCTTGTGTCTTGCTGATTTTTCATTTTCCCAATTTATACCCCCATGAGTGGAAGTGCCCTATGCTCTCTAAGCTTTGCTTTTTAGACGTTTCAGGACTCACCGTACGCTTCTCCAGAGTGGCTGTTGACAATTTACATCCCGCCCATCAGTGTAGCAAGGCTCCCATTTCTCCATGGCCTGTCCTGCATTTTTGGTTTTGAGACTTTTTTCAGCATGGCCCTTTTGACCGATGGGAAGCGAGACATCTTTGTAGCGCTGATTTGCCTTTCCAGGTTGCTTGGTTGGCCAAAAAGGGCGTATGCGTTTTTTCCTGAATATATTCAGGAAAAAACGCATACGCCCTTTTTGGCCAAGGGCATCATTGTCAACGTTTTGCCGCTTTTCATGTGCTTTAAAGGCGATTCGAATCTACCTCCTGAAATCTGTTTCCTGCAATTCTGCCTTGATTTCAAATCCTCTTCTTTGCCTTCCCTCAATATATTTGTGGACGAGAGTTATCATTTATAACTCTGCAGGTTTGTGAATTGCAGTGCCCTGAACCTCCATTTTACAACTCGCTTTTTAGGGAGCTGGCCGCAAAAGCGCAGGATGCCTTCAGGCCCTGTTCTGGTTCCGGGGGCAGGCTGAGCCTGTGGTTAATTCTTCTTCCTGATGGGAAAATAGAGTGACCTGTGCCTGTCCCAACACCAAGAGCTAGTCTCTCATTGGTTCCACGTCTTCCCGTTCATCCTCAGGACAAATTGCAACCTGTACGGAACAGGAGGTTAAAGGTGATGATGCTCCAAGGAGGGAGATTGCTAGTAAAGTGGCTGGAATGGCGAACCCGAGCACAAGGAGATGAGAAATGAGGTGCGTTTTAGAAACCTTTCCCCATCACACGGTGTACCATCTTCTGGGTTTCTCATGCATGTTTCCGATGTAGGAAGATGCCCTTGAACCTGGAGATTTGGGACCCATGCGATGGGTACCACGCAGTATTACTTTAAAGGGGCTGCGTTTGCTCACCCAACCTCACCAAACCTCTCAGCCGCAACAGTGTCCACCCTTATGTCTCATTCAGCTGTGGGTCTAGATATGGTCAATCCAGGTTGCATCACAGCCCCTGAACGCATTGTGTAAGAATTTCGCTCTCTTTCACTGTCTTTGTTTCATGGGTTTTTCAAAGTAATTTATTTTTATAATGGGGTTTAGCTGCTTTTCACTGCTGTGTTTATGCCGCTTTACACCCACTTGACACACTAACAGAGAGATATCAATACATAGCTTTTAAGATTATTACTAGTCAGATATATTCTTGTGCGGTGAATAGGGCGTGTTGAGTCCAGTTCTCTGAGCAAGGAGTAGGTCTTGTCTATTACATATTGGGTTTATGGAACGGTATCTGAGCTAATTTGAAACCCTTGTTTTATGTATCACCCCACCTCACCTTTCCCGTTAAGCAGCCATAGTGTGTTTTCTGCATGTGTGACTCTGTTCTGTTTTGTAATTCAGTTCAAGTGTAACGGTTTTTACATTCCCTCTATCAGTGATACCTTATGAGAAGTGTCCTTTTCTGTGTGACTTATTTCACTTAGAGTCGTCGTACCTAAATCCACTCATCATGCTGCTACTAGCCTTATGACATTGATTTCACGGCTGAGTGATATTCCATTGTACATAAGGACCACAACTTCTTTATCCATTTTTCTCTTTCCTGGGATATTGAAGGTGGAATGAAGTGGAGGTCCTTGTCAACAGAGCAGCCCTAAACTTTGGGGTGCTTGTGTCTTGCTGATTTTTCATTTTCCCAATTTATACCCCCATGAGTGGAAGTGCCCTATGCTCTCTAAGCTTTGCTTTTTAGACGTTTCAGGACTCACCGTACGCTTCTCCAGAGTGGCTGTTGACAATTTACATCCCGCCCATCAGTGTAGCAAGGCTCCCATTTCTCCATGGCCTGTCCTGCATTTTTGGTTTTGAGACTTTTTTCAGCATGGCCCTTTTGACCGATGGGAAGCGAGACATCTTTGTAGCGCTGATTTGCCTTTCCAGGTTGCTTGGTTGGCCAAAAAGGGCGTATGCGTTTTTTCCTGAATATATTCAGGAAAAAACGCATACGCCCTTTTTGGCCAAGGGCATCATTGTCAACGTTTTGCCGCTTTTCATGTGCTTTAAAGGCGATTCGAATCTACCTCCTGAAATCTGTTTCCTGCAATTCTGCCTTGATTTCAAATCCTCTTCTTTGCCTTCCCTCAATATATTTGTGGACGAGAGTTATCATTTATAACTCTGCAGGTTTGTGAATTGCAGTGCCCTGAACCTCCATTTTACAACTCGCTTTTTAGGGAGCTGGCCGCAAAAGCGCAGGATGCCTTCAGGCCCTGTTCTGGTTCCGGGGGCAGGCTGAGCCTGTGGTTAATTCTTCTTCCTGATGGGAAAATAGAGTGACCTGTGCCTGTCCCAACACCAAGAGCTAGTCTCTCATTGGTTCCACGTCTTCCAGTTCATCCTCAGGACAAATTGCAACCTGTACGGAACAGGAGGTTAAAGGTGCTGATGCTCCAAGTAGGGAGATTGCTAGTAAAGCGGCTGGAATAGCGAACCCGGGCACAAGGAGATGAGAAATGAGGTGCGTTTTAGAAACCTTTCCACATCACACGGTGTACCATCTTCTGGGTTTCTCATGCATGTTTTCGATGTAGGAAGATGCCCTTGAACCTGGAGATTTGTGACCCATGCGATGGGTACCATGCAGTATTACTGTAAAGGGTCTGCGTTTGCTCACCCAACCTCACCAAACCTCTCAGCCCCAAGAGTGTCCACCCTTATGTCTCATCCAGCTGTGGGTCTAGATATGGTCAATCCAGGTTGCATCACAGCCCCTGAACGAATTGTGTAAGAATTTCGCTCTCTTTCACTGTCTTTGTTTCATGGGTTATTCAAAGTAATTTATTTTTATAATGGGGTTTAGCTGCTTTTCACTTCTGTGTTTATGCCGCTTTACACCCACTTGACACACTAACAGAGAGATATCTATACATAGGTTTTAAGATTATTACTAGTCAGATATATTCTTGTGCGGTGAATAGGGCGTGTTGAGTCCAGTTCTCTGAGCAAGGAGTATGTCTTGTCTATTACATATTGGTTTTATGGAACGGTATCTGAGCTAATTTGAAACCCTTGTTTTATGTATCACCCCACCTCACCTTTCCCGTGAAGCAGCCATAGTGTGTTTTCTGCATGTGTGACTCTGTTCTGTTTTGTAATTCAGTTCAAGTGTAACGCTTTTTACATTCCCTCTATCAGTGATACCTTATGAGAAGTGTCCTTTTCTGTGTGACTTATTTCACTTAGAATCGTCGTACCTAAATCCACTCATCATGCTGCTACTAGCCTTATGACATTGATTTCACGGCTGAGTGATATTCCATTGTACATAAGGACCACAACTTCTTTATCCATTTTTCTCTTTCCTGGGATATTGAAGGTGGAATGAAGTGGAGGTCCTTGTCAACAGAGCAGCCCTAAACTTTGGGGTGCTTGTGTCTTGCTGATTTTTCATTTTCCCAATTTATACCCCCATGAGTGGAAGTGCCCTATGCTCTCTAAGCTTTGCTTTTTAGACGTTTCAGGACTCACCGTACGCTTCTCCAGAGTGGCTGTTGACAATTTACATCCCGCCCATCAGTGTAGCAAGGCTCCCATTTCTCCATGGCCTGTCCTGCATTTCTGGTTTTCACACTTTTTTCAGCATGGCCCTTTTGACCGATGGGAAGCGAGACATCTTTGTAGCGCTGATTTGCCTTTCCAGGTTGCTTGGTTGGCCAAAAAGGGCGTATGCGTTTTTTCCTGAATATATTCAGGAAAAAACGCATACGCCCTTTTTGGCCAAGGGCATCATTGTCAACGTTTTGCCGCTTTTCATGTGCTTTAAAGGCGATTCGAATCTACCTCCTGAAATCTGTTTCCTGCAATTCTGCCTTGATTTCAAATCCTCTTCTTTGCCTTCCCTCAATATATTTGTGGACGAGAGTTATCATTTATAACTCTGCAGGTTTGTGAATTGCAGTGCCCTGAACCTCCATTTTACAACTCGCGTTTTTGGGAGATGGCCGCAAAAGCGCAGGATGGCTTCAGGCCCTGTTCTGGGTCCGGGGGGCAGGCTGAGCCTGTGGTTAATTCTTCTTCCTGATGGGAAAATAGAGTGACCTGTGCCTGTCCCAACACCAAGAGATAGTCTCTCATTGGTTTCACGTCTTCCCGTTCATCCTCAGGACAAATTGCAACCTGTACGGAACAGGAGGTTAAAGGTGATGATGCTCCAAGGAGGGAGATTGCTAGTAAAGTGGCTGGAATGGCGAACCCGAGCACAAGGAGATGAGAAATGAGGTGCGTTTTAGAAACCTTTCCCCATCACACGGTGTACCATCTTCTGGGTTTCTCATGCATGTTTCCGATGTAGGAAGATGCCCTTGAACCTGGAGATTTGGGACCCATGCGATGGGTACCACGCAGTATTACTTTAAAGGGGCTGCGTTTGCTCACCCAACCTCACCAAACCTCTCAGCCGCAACAGTGTCCACCCTTATGTCTCATTCAGCTGTGGGTCTAGATATGGTCAATCCAGGTTGCATCACAGCCCCTGAACGCATTGTGTAAGAATTTCGCTCTCTTTCACTGTCTTTGTTTCATGGGTTTTTCAAAGTAATTTATTTTTATAATGGGGTTTAGCTGCTTTTCACTGCTGTGTTTATGCCGCTTTACACCCACTTGACACACTAACAGAGAGATATCAATACATAGCTTTTAAGATTATTACTAGTCAGATATATTCTTGTGCGGTGAATAGGGCGTGTTGAGTCCAGTTCTCTGAGCAAGGAGTAGGTCTTGTCTATTACATATTGGGTTTATGGAACGGTATCTGAGCTAATTTGAAACCCTTGTTTTATGTATCACCCCACCTCACCTTTCCCGTTAAGCAGCCATAGTGTGTTTTCTACATGTGTGACTCTGTTCTGTTTTGTAATTCAGTTCAAGTGTAACGGTTTTTACATTCCCTCTATCAGTGATACCTTATGAGAAGTGTCCTTTTCTGTGTGACTTATTTCACTTAGAGTCGTCGTACCTAAATCCACTCATCATGCTGCTACTAGCCTTATGACATTGATTTCACGGCTGAGTGATATTCCATTGTACATAAGGACCACAACTTCTTTATCCATTTTTCTCTTTCCTGGGATATTGAAGGTGGAATGTAGTGGAGGTCCTTGTCAACAGAGCAGCCCTAAACTTTGGGGTGCTTGTGTCTTGCTGATTTTTCATTTTCCCAATTTATACCCCCATGAGTGGAAGTGCCCTATGCTCTCTAAGCTTTGCTTTTTAGACGTTTCAGGACTCACCGTACACTTCTCCAGAGTGGCTGTTGACAATTTACATCCCGCCCATCAGTGTAGCAAGGCTCCCATTTCTCCATGGCCTGTCCTGCATTTTTGGTTTTGAGACTTTTTTCAGCATGGCCCTTTTGACCGATGGGAAGCGAGACATCTTTGTAGCGCTGATTTGCCTTTCCAGGTTGCTTGGTTGGCCAAAAAGGGCGTATGCGTTTTTTCCTGAATATATTCAGGAAAAAACGCATACGCCCTTTTTGGCCAAGGGCATCATTGTCAACGTTTTGCCGCTTTTCATGTGCTTTAAAGGCGATTCGAATCTACCTCCTGAAATCTCTTTCCTGCAATTCTGCCTTGATTTCAAATCCTCTTCTTTGCCTTCCCTCAATATATTTGTGGACGAGAGTTATCATTTATAACTCTGCAGGTTTGTGAATTGCAGTGCCCTGAACCTCCATTTTACAACTCGCTTTTTAGGGAGCTGGCCGCAAAAGCGCAGGATGCCTTCAGGCCCTGTTCTGGTTCCGGGGGCAGGCTGAGCCTGTGGTTAATTCTTCTTCCTGATGGGAAAATAGAGTGACCTGTGCCTGTCCCAACACCAAGAGCTAGTCTCTCATTGGTTCCACGTCTTCCAGTTCATCCTCAGGACAAATTGCAACCTGTACGGAACAGGAGCTTAAAGGTGCTGATGCTCCAAGTAGGGAGATTGCTAGTAAAGCGGCTGGAATAGCGAACCCGGGCACAAGGAGATGAGAAATGAGGTGCGTTTTAGAAACCTTTCCACATCACACGGTGTACCATCTTCTGGGTTTCTCATGCATGTTTTCGATGTAGGAAGATGCCCTTGAACCTGGAGATTTGTGACCCATGCGATGGGTACCATGCAGTATTACTGTAAAGGGTCTGCGTTTGCTCACCCAACCTCACCAAACCTCTCAGCCCCAAGAGTGTCCACCCTTATGTCTCATCCAGCTGTGGGTCTAGATATGGTCAATCCAGGTTGCATCACAGCCCCTGAACGAATTGTGTAAGAATTTCGCTCTCTTTCACTGTCTTTGTTTCATGGGTTATTCAAAGTAATTTATTTTTATAATGGGGTTTAGCTGCTTTTCACTTCTGTGTTTATGCCGCTTTACACCCACTTGACACACTAACAGAGAGATATCTATACATAGGTTTTAAGATTATTACTAGTCAGATATATTCTTGTGCGGTGAATAGGGCGTGTTGAGTCCAGTTCTCTGAGCAAGGAGTAGGTCTTGTCTATTACATATTGGTTTTATGGAACGGTATCTGAGCTAATTTGAAACCCTTGTTTTATGTATCACCCCACCTCACCTTTCCCGTGAAGCAGCCATAGTGTGTTTTCTGCATGTGTGACTCTGTTCTGTTTTGTAATTCAGTTCAAGTGTAACGCTTTTTACATTCCCTCTATCAGTGATACCTTATGAGAAGTGTCCTTTTCTGTGTGACTTATTTCACTTAGAATCATCGTACCTAAATCCACTCATCATGCTGCTACTAGCCTTATGACATTGATTTCACGGCTGAGTGATATTCCATTGTACATAAGGACCACAACTTCTTTATCCATTTTTCTCTTTCCTGGGATATTGAAGGTGGAATGAAGTGGAGGTCCTTGTCAACAGAGCAGCCCTAAACTTTGGGGTGCTTGTGTCTTGCTGATTTTTCATTTTCCCAATTTATACCCCCATGAGTGGAAGTGCCCTATGCTCTCTAAGCTTTGCTTTTTAGACGTTTCAGGACTCACCGTACGCTTCTCCAGAGTGGCTGTTGACAATTTACATCCCGCCCATCAGTGTAGCAAGGCTCCCATTTCTCCATGGCCTGTCCTGCATTTCTGGTTTTGACACTTTTTTCAGCATGGCCCTTTTGACCGATGGGAAGCGAGACATCTTTGTAGCGCTGATTTGCCTTTCCAGGTTGCTTGGTTGGCCAAAAAGGGCGTATGCGTTTTTTCCTGAATATATTCAGGAAAAAACGCATACGCCCTTTTTGGCCAAGGGCATCATTGTCAACGTTTTGCCGCTTTTCATGTGCTTTAAAGGCGATTCGAATCTACCTCCTGAAATCTGTTTCCTGCAATTCTGCCTTGATTTCAAATCCTCTTCTTTGCCTTCCCTCAATATATTTGTGGACGAGAGTTATCATTTATAACTCTGCAGGTTTGTGAATTGCAGTGCCCTGAACCTCCATTTTACAACTCGCGTTTTTGGGAGATGGCCGCAAAAGCGCAGGATGGCTTCAGGCCCTGTTCTGGGTCCGGGGGGCAGGCTGAGCCTGTGGTTAATTCTTCTTCCTGATGGGAAAATAGAGTGACCTGTGCCTGTCCCAACACCAAGAGATAGTCTCTCATTGGTTTCACGTCTTCCCGTTCATCCTCAGGACAAATTGCAACCTGTACGGAACAGGAGGTTAAAGGTGATGATGCTCCAAGGAGGGAGATTGCTAGTAAAGTGGCTGGAATGGCGAACCCGAGCACAAGGAGATGAGAAATGAGGTGCGTTTTAGAAACCTTTCCCCATCACACGGTGTACCATCTTCTGGGTTTCTCATGCATGTTTCCGATGTAGGAAGATGCCCTTGAACCTGGAGATTTGGGACCCATGCGATGGGTACCACGCAGTATTACTTTAAAGGGGCTGCGTTTGCTCACCCAACCTCACCAAACCTCTCAGCCGCAACAGTGTCCACCCTTATGTCTCATTCAGCTGTGGGTCTAGATATGGTCAATCCAGGTTGCATCACAGCCCCTGAACGCATTGTGTAAGAATTTCGCTCTCTTTCACTGTCTTTGTTTCATGGGTTTTTCAAAGTAATTTATTTTTATAATGGGGTTTAGCTGCTTTTCACTGCTGTGTTTATGCCGCTTTACACCCACTTGACACACTAACAGAGAGATATCAATACATAGCTTTTAAGATTATTACTAGTCAGATATATTCTTGTGCGGTGAATAGGGCGTGTTGAGTCCAGTTCTCTGAGCAAGGAGTAGGTCTTGTCTATTACATATTGGGTTTATGGAACGGTATCTGAGCTAATTTGAAACCCTTGTTTTATGTATCACCCCACCTCACCTTTCCCGTTAAGCAGCCATAGTGTGTTTTCTGCATGTGTGACTCTGTTCTGTTTTGTAATTCAGTTCAAGTGTAACGGTTTTTACATTCCCTCTATAAGTGATACCTTATGAGAAGTGTCCTTTTCTGTGTGACTTATTTCACTTAGAGTCGTCGTACCTAAATCCACTCATCATGCTGCTACTAGCCTTATGACATTGATTTCACGGCTGCGTGATATTCCATTGTACATAAGGACCACAACTTCTTTATCCATTTTTCTCTTTCCTGGGATATTGAAGGTGGAATGAAGTGGAGGTCCTTGTCAACAGAGCAGCCCTAAACTTTGGGGTGCTTGTGTCTTGCTGATTTTTCATTTTCCCAATTTATACCCCCATGAGTGGAAGTGCCCTATGCTCTCTAAGCTTTGCTTTTTAGACGTTTCAGGACTCACCGTACACTTCTCCAGAGTGGCTGTTGACAATTTACATCCCGCCCATCAGTGTAGCAAGGCTCCCATTTCTCCATGGCCTGTCCTGCATTTTTGGTTTTGAGACTTTTTTCAGCATGGCCCTTTGACCGATGGGAAGCGAGACATCTTTGTAGCGCTGATTTGCCTTTCCAGGTTGCTTGGTTGGCCAAAAAGGGCGTATGCGTTTTTTCCTGAATATATTCAGGAAAAAACGCATACGCCCTTTTGGCCAAGGGCATCATTGTCAACGTTTTGCCGCTTTTCATGTGCTTTAAAGGCGATTCGAATCTACCTCCTGAAATCTCTTTCCTGCAATTCTGCCTTGATTTCAAATCCTCTTCTTTGCCTTCCCTCAATATATTTGTGGACGAGAGTTATCATTTATAACTCTGCAGGTTTGTGAATTGCAGTGCCCTGAACCTCCATTTTACAACTCGCTTTTTAGGGAGCTGGCCGCAAAAGCGCAGGATGCCTTCAGGCCCTGTTCTGGTTCCGGGGGCAGGCTGAGCCTGTGGTTAATTCTTCTTCCTGATGGGAAAATAGAGTGACCTGTGCCTGTCCCAACACCAAGAGCTAGTCTCTCATTGGTTCCACGTCTTCCAGTTCATCCTCAGGACAAATTGCAACCTGTACGGAACAGGAGCTTAAAGGTGCTGATGCTCCAAGTAGGGAGATTGCTAGTAAAGCGGCTGGAATAGCGAACCCGGGCACAAGGAGATGAGAAATGAGGTGCGTTTTAGAAACCTTTCCACATCACACGGTGTACCATCTTCTGGGTTTCTCATGCATGTTTTCGATGTAGGAAGATGCCCTTGAACCTGGAGATTTGTGACCCATACGATGGGTACCATGCAGTATTACTGTAAAGGGTCTGCGTTTGCTCACCCAACCTCACCAAAACTCTCAGCCCCAAGAGTGTCCACCCTTATGTCTCATCCAGCTGTGGGTCTAGATATGGTCAATCCAGGTTGCATCACAGCCCCTGAACGAATTGTGTAAGAATTTCGCTCTCTTTCACTGTCTTTGTTTCATGGGTTATTCAAAGTAATTTATTTTTATAATGGGGTTTAGCTGCTTTTCACTTCTGTGTTTATGCCGCTTTACACCCACTTGACACACTAACAGAGAGATATCTATACATAGGTTTTAAGATTATTACTAGTCAGATATATTCTTGTGCGGTGAATAGGGCGTGTTGAGTCCAGTTCTCTGAGCAAGGAGTAGGTCTTGTCTATTACATATTGGGTTTATGGAACGGTATCTGAGCTAATTTGAAACCCTTGTTTTATGTATCACCCCACCTCACCTTTCCCGTGAAGCAGCCATAGTGTGTTTTCTGCATGTGTGACTCTGTTCTGTTTTGTAATTCAGTTCAAGTGTAACGGTTTTTACATTCCCTCTATCAGTGATACCTTATGAGAAGTGTCCTTTTCTGTGTGACTTATTTCACTTAGAATCGTCGTACCTAAATCCACTCATCATGCTGCTACTAGCCTTATGACATTGATTTCATGGCTGAGTGATATTCCATTGTACATAAGGACCACAACTTCTTTATCCATTTTTCTCTTTCCTGGGATATTGAAGGTGGAATGAAGTGGAGGTCCTTGTCAACAGAGCAGCCCTAAACTTTGGGGTGCTTGTGTCTTGCTGATTTTTCATTTTCCCAATTTATACCCCCATGAGTGGAAGTGCCCTATGCTCTCTAAGCTTTGCTTTTTAGACGTTTCAGGACTCACCGTACACTTCTCCAGAGTGGCTGTTGACAATTTACATCCCGCCCATCAGTGTAGCAAGGCTCCCATTTCTCCATGGCCTGTCCTGCATTTCTGGTTTTGAGACTTTTTTTAGCATGGCCCTTTTGACCGATGGGAAGCGAGACATCTTTGTAGCGCTGATTTGCCTTTCCAGGTTGCTTGGTTGGCCAAAAAGGGCGTATGCGTTTTTTCCTGAATATATTCAGGAAAAAACGCATACGCCCTTTTTGGCCAAGGGCATCATTGTCAACGTTTTGCCGCTTTTCATGTGCTTTAAAGGCAATTCGAATCTACCTCCTGAAATCTGTTTCCTGCAATTCTGCCTTGATTTCAAATCCTCTTCTTTGCCTTCCCTCAATATATTTGTGGACGAGAGTTATCATTTATAACTCTGCAGGTTTGTGAATTGCAGTGCCCTGAACCTCCATTTTACAACTCGCGTTTTTGGGAGATGGCCGCAAAAGCGCAGGATGGCTTCAGGCCCTGTTCTTGTTCCGGGGGGCAGGCTGAGCCTGTGGTTAATTCTTCTTCCTGATGGGAAAATAGAGTGACCTGTGCCTGTCCCAACACCAAGAGCCAGTCTCTCATTGGTTCCCCGTCTTCCCGTTCACACTCAGGACAAATTGCAACCTGTACGGAGCAAGAGGTTAAAGGTGCTGATGCTCCAAGTAGGGAGCTTGCTAGTAAAGCGGCTGGAATGGCGAACCCGGGCACAAGGAGATGAGAAATGAGGTGCGTTTTAGAAACCTTTCCCCATCACACGGTTTACCATCTTCTGGGTTTCTCATGCATGTTTTCGATGTAGGAAGATGCCCTTGAACCTGGTGATTTGGGACCCATGCGATGGGTACCACGCAGTATTACTTTAAAGGGTCTGCGTTTGCTCACCCAAGCTCACCAAACCTCTCAGCCCCAAGAGTGTCCACCCTTAGATCTCATCCAGCTGTGGGTCTAGATATGGTCAATCCAGGTTGCATCACAGCCCCTGAACGCATTGTGTAAGAATTTCTCTCTCTTTCACTGTCTTTGTTTCATGGGTTTTTCAAAGTAATTTATTTTCATAATGGGGTTTAGCTGCTTTTCACCGCTGTGTTTATGCCGCTTTACACCCACTTGACACACTAACAGAGAGATATCAATACATAGGTTTTAAGATTATTACTAGTCAGATATATTCTTGTGCGGTGAATAGGGCGTGTTGAGTCCAGTTCTCTGAGCAAGGAGTAGGTCTTGTCTATTACATATTGGGTTTATGGAACGGTATCTGAGCTAATTTGAAACCCTTGTTTTATGTATCACCCCACCTCACCTTTCCCGTGAAGCAGCCATAGTGTGTTTTCTGCATGTGTGACTCTGTTCTGTTTTGTAATTCAGTTCAAGTGTAACGCTTTTTACATTCCCTCTATCAGTGATACCTTATGAGAAGTGTCCTTTTCTGTGTGACTTATTTCACTTAGAATCGTCGTACCTAAATCCACTCATCATGCTGCTACTAGCCTTATGACATTGATTTCACGGCTGAGTGATATTCCATTGTACATAAGGACCACAACTTCTTTATCCATTTTTCTCTTTCCTGGGATATTGAAGGTGGAATGAAGTGGAGGTCCTTGTCAACAGAGCAGCCCTAAACTTTGGGGTGCTTGTGTCTTGCTGATTTTTCATTTTCCCAATTTATACCCCCATGAGTGGAAGTGCCCTATGCTCTCTAAGCTTTGCTTTTTAGACGTTTCAGGACTCACCGTACGCTTCTCCAGAGTGGCTGTTGACAATTTACATCCCGCCCATCAGTGTAGCAAGGCTCCCATTTCTCCATGGCCTGTCCTGCATTTCTGGTTTTGACACTTTTTTCAGCATGGCCCTTTTGACCGATGGGAAGCGAGACATCTTTGTAGCGCTGATTTGCCTTTCCAGGTTGCTTGGTTGGCCAAAAAGGGCGTATGCGTTTTTTCCTGAATATATTCAGGAAAAAACGCATACGCCCTTTTTGGCCAAGGGCATCATTGTCAACGTTTTGCCGCTTTTCATGTGCTTTAAAGGCGATTCGAATCTACCTCCTGAAATCTGTTTCCTGCAATTCTGCCTTGATTTCAAATCCTCTTCTTTGCCTTCCCTCAATATATTTGTGGACGAGAGTTATCATTTATAACTCTGCAGGTTTGTGAATTGCAGTGCCCTGAACCTCCATTTTACAACTCGCGTTTTTGGGAGATGGCCGCAAAAGCGCAGGATGGCTTCAGGCCCTGTTCTGGGTCCGGGGGGCAGGCTGAGCCTGTGGTTAATTCTTCTTCCTGATGGGAAAATAGAGTGACCTGTGCCTGTCCCAACACCAAGAGATAGTCTCTCATTGGTTTCACGTCTTCCCGTTCATCCTCAGGACAAATTGCAACCTGTACGGAACAGGAGGTTAAAGGTGATGATGCTCCAAGGAGGGAGATTGCTAGTAAAGTGGCTGGAATGGCGAACCCGAGCACAAGGAGATGAGAAATGAGGTGCGTTTTAGAAACCTTTCCCCATCACACGGTGTACCATCTTCTGGGTTTCTCATGCATGTTTCCGATGTAGGAAGATGCCCTTGAACCTGGAGATTTGGGACCCATGCGATGGGTACCACGCAGTATTACTTTAAAGGGGCTGCGTTTGCTCACCCAACCTCACCAAACCTCTCAGCCGCAACAGTGTCCACCCTTATGTCTCATTCAGCTGTGGGTCTAGATATGGTCAATCCAGGTTGCATCACAGCCCCTGAACGCATTGTGTAAGAATTTCGCTCTCTTTCACTGTCTTTGTTTCATGGGTTTTTCAAAGTAATTTATTTTTATAATGGGGTTTAGCTGCTTTTCACTGCTGTGTTTATGCCGCTTTACACCCACTTGACACACTAACAGAGAGATATCAATACATAGCTTTTAAGATTATTACTAGTCAGATATATTCTTGTGCGGTGAATAGGGCGTGTTGAGTCCAGTTCTCTGAGCAAGGAGTAGGTCTTGTCTATTACATATTGGGTTTATGGAACGGTATCTGAGCTAATTTGAAACCCTTGTTTTATGTATCACCCCACCTCACCTTTCCCGTTAAGCAGCCATAGTGTGTTTTCTACATGTGTGACTCTGTTCTGTTTTGTAATTCAGTTCAAGTGTAACGGTTTTTACATTCCCTCTATCAGTGATACCTTATGAGAAGTGTCCTTTTCTGTGTGACTTATTTCACTTAGAGTCGTCGTACCTAAATCCACTCATCATGCTGCTACTAGCCTTATGACATTGATTTCACGGCTGAGTGATATTCCATTGTACATAAGGACCACAACTTCTTTATCCATTTTTCTCTTTCCTGGGATATTGAAGGTGGAATGTAGTGGAGGTCCTTGTCAACAGAGCAGCCCTAAACTTTGGGGTGCTTGTGTCTTGCTGATTTTTCATTTTCCCAATTTATACCCCCATGAGTGGAAGTGCCCTATGCTCTCTAAGCTTTGCTTTTTAGACGTTTCAGGACTCACCGTACACTTCTCCAGAGTGGCTGTTGACAATTTACATCCCGCCCATCAGTGTAGCAAGGCTCCCATTTCTCCATGGCCTGTCCTGCATTTTTGGTTTTGAGACTTTTTTCAGCATGGCCCTTTTGACCGATGGGAAGCGAGACATCTTTGTAGCGCTGATTTGCCTTTCCAGGTTGCTTGGTTGGCCAAAAAGGGCGTATGCGTTTTTTCCTGAATATATTCAGGAAAAAACGCATACGCCCTTTTTGGCCAAGGGCATCATTGTCAACGTTTTGCCGCTTTTCATGTGCTTTAAAGGCGATTCGAATCTACCTCCTGAAATCTCTTTCCTGCAATTCTGCCTTGATTTCAAATCCTCTTCTTTGCCTTCCCTCAATATATTTGTGGACGAGAGTTATCATTTATAACTCTGCAGGTTTGTGAATTGCAGTGCCCTGAACCTCCATTTTACAACTCGCTTTTTAGGGAGCTGGCCGCAAAAGCGCAGGATGCCTTCAGGCCCTGTTCTGGTTCCGGGGGCAGGCTGAGCCTGTGGTTAATTCTTCTTCCTGATGGGAAAATAGAGTGACCTGTGCCTGTCCCAACACCAAGAGCTAGTCTCTCATTGGTTCCACGTCTTCCAGTTCATCCTCAGGACAAATTGCAACCTGTACGGAACAGGAGCTTAAAGGTGCTGATGCTCCAAGTAGGGAGATTGCTAGTAAAGCGGCTGGAATAGCGAACCCGGGCACAAGGAGATGAGAAATGAGGTGCGTTTTAGAAACCTTTCCACATCACACGGTGTACCATCTTCTGGGTTTCTCATGCATGTTTTCGATGTAGGAAGATGCCCTTGAACCTGGAGATTTGTGACCCATGCGATGGGTACCATGCAGTATTACTGTAAAGGGTCTGCGTTTGCTCACCCAACCTCACCAAACCTCTCAGCCCCAAGAGTGTCCACCCTTATGTCTCATCCAGCTGTGGGTCTAGATATGGTCAATCCAGGTTGCATCACAGCCCCTGAACGAATTGTGTAAGAATTTCGCTCTCTTTCACTGTCTTTGTTTCATGGGTTATTCAAAGTAATTTATTTTTATAATGGGGTTTAGCTGCTTTTCACTTCTGTGTTTATGCCGCTTTACACCCACTTGACACACTAACAGAGAGATATCTATACATAGGTTTTAAGATTATTACTAGTCAGATATATTCTTGTGCGGTGAATAGGGCGTGTTGAGTCCAGTTCTCTGAGCAAGGAGTAGGTCTTGTCTATTACATATTGGTTTTATGGAACGGTATCTGAGCTAATTTGAAACCCTTGTTTTATGTATCACCCCACCTCACCTTTCCCGTGAAGCAGCCATAGTGTGTTTTCTGCATGTGTGACTCTGTTCTGTTTTGTAATTCAGTTCAAGTGTAACGCTTTTTACATTCCCTCTATCAGTGATACCTTATGAGAAGTGTCCTTTTCTGTGTGACTTATTTCACTTAGAATCATCGTACCTAAATCCACTCATCATGCTGCTACTAGCCTTATGACATTGATTTCACGGCTGAGTGATATTCCATTGTACATAAGGACCACAACTTCTTTATCCATTTTTCTCTTTCCTGGGATATTGAAGGTGGAATGAAGTGGAGGTCCTTGTCAACAGAGCAGCCCTAAACTTTGGGGTGCTTGTGTCTTGCTGATTTTTCATTTTCCCAATTTATACCCCCATGAGTGGAAGTGCCCTATGCTCTCTAAGCTTTGCTTTTTAGACGTTTCAGGACTCACCGTACGCTTCTCCAGAGTGGCTGTTGACAATTTACATCCCGCCCATCAGTGTAGCAAGGCTCCCATTTCTCCATGGCCTGTCCTGCATTTCTGGTTTTGACACTTTTTTCAGCATGGCCCTTTTGACCGATGGGAAGCGAGACATCTTTGTAGCGCTGATTTGCCTTTCCAGGTTGCTTGGTTGGCCAAAAAGGGCGTATGCGTTTTTTCCTGAATATATTCAGGAAAAAACGCATACGCCCTTTTTGGCCAAGGGCATCATTGTCAACGTTTTGCCGCTTTTCATGTGCTTTAAAGGCGATTCGAATCTACCTCCTGAAATCTGTTTCCTGCAATTCTGCCTTGATTTCAAATCCTCTTCTTTGCCTTCCCTCAATATATTTGTGGACGAGAGTTATCATTTATAACTCTGCAGGTTTGTGAATTGCAGTGCCCTGAACCTCCATTTTACAACTCGCGTTTTTGGGAGATGGCCGCAAAAGCGCAGGATGGCTTCAGGCCCTGTTCTGGGTCCGGGGGGCAGGCTGAGCCTGTGGTTAATTCTTCTTCCTGATGGGAAAATAGAGTGACCTGTGCCTGTCCCAACACCAAGAGATAGTCTCTCATTGGTTTCACGTCTTCCCGTTCATCCTCAGGACAAATTGCAACCTGTACGGAACAGGAGGTTAAAGGTGATGATGCTCCAAGGAGGGAGATTGCTAGTAAAGTGGCTGGAATGGCGAACCCGAGCACAAGGAGATGAGAAATGAGGTGCGTTTTAGAAACCTTTCCCCATCACACGGTGTACCATCTTCTGGGTTTCTCATGCATGTTTCCGATGTAGGAAGATGCCCTTGAACCTGGAGATTTGGGACCCATGCGATGGGTACCACGCAGTATTACTTTAAAGGGGCTGCGTTTGCTCACCCAACCTCACCAAACCTCTCAGCCGCAACAGTGTCCACCCTTATGTCTCATTCAGCTGTGGGTCTAGATATGGTCAATCCAGGTTGCATCACAGCCCCTGAACGCATTGTGTAAGAATTTCGCTCTCTTTCACTGTCTTTGTTTCATGGGTTTTTCAAAGTAATTTATTTTTATAATGGGGTTTAGCTGCTTTTCACTGCTGTGTTTATGCCGCTTTACACCCACTTGACACACTAACAGAGAGATATCAATACATAGCTTTTAAGATTATTACTAGTCAGATATATTCTTGTGCGGTGAATAGGGCGTGTTGAGTCCAGTTCTCTGAGCAAGGAGTAGGTCTTGTCTATTACATATTGGGTTTATGGAACGGTATCTGAGCTAATTTGAAACCCTTGTTTTATGTATCACCCCACCTCACCTTTCCCGTTAAGCAGCCATAGTGTGTTTTCTGCATGTGTGACTCTGTTCTGTTTTGTAATTCAGTTCAAGTGTAACGGTTTTTACATTCCCTCTATAAGTGATACCTTATGAGAAGTGTCCTTTTCTGTGTGACTTATTTCACTTAGAGTCGTCGTACCTAAATCCACTCATCATGCTGCTACTAGCCTTATGACATTGATTTCACGGCTGCGTGATATTCCATTGTACATAAGGACCACAACTTCTTTATCCATTTTTCTCTTTCCTGGGATATTGAAGGTGGAATGAAGTGGAGGTCCTTGTCAACAGAGCAGCCCTAAACTTTGGGGTGCTTGTGTCTTGCTGATTTTTCATTTTCCCAATTTATACCCCCATGAGTGGAAGTGCCCTATGCTCTCTAAGCTTTGCTTTTTAGACGTTTCAGGACTCACCGTACACTTCTCCAGAGTGGCTGTTGACAATTTACATCCCGCCCATCAGTGTAGCAAGGCTCCCATTTCTCCATGGCCTGTCCTGCATTTTTGGTTTTGAGACTTTTTTCAGCATGGCCCTTTGACCGATGGGAAGCGAGACATCTTTGTAGCGCTGATTTGCCTTTCCAGGTTGCTTGGTTGGCCAAAAAGGGCGTATGCGTTTTTTCCTGAATATATTCAGGAAAAAACGCATACGCCCTTTTGGCCAAGGGCATCATTGTCAACGTTTTGCCGCTTTTCATGTGCTTTAAAGGCGATTCGAATCTACCTCCTGAAATCTCTTTCCTGCAATTCTGCCTTGATTTCAAATCCTCTTCTTTGCCTTCCCTCAATATATTTGTGGACGAGAGTTATCATTTATAACTCTGCAGGTTTGTGAATTGCAGTGCCCTGAACCTCCATTTTACAACTCGCTTTTTAGGGAGCTGGCCGCAAAAGCGCAGGATGCCTTCAGGCCCTGTTCTGGTTCCGGGGGCAGGCTGAGCCTGTGGTTAATTCTTCTTCCTGATGGGAAAATAGAGTGACCTGTGCCTGTCCCAACACCAAGAGCTAGTCTCTCATTGGTTCCACGTCTTCCAGTTCATCCTCAGGACAAATTGCAACCTGTACGGAACAGGAGCTTAAAGGTGCTGATGCTCCAAGTAGGGAGATTGCTAGTAAAGCGGCTGGAATAGCGAACCCGGGCACAAGGAGATGAGAAATGAGGTGCGTTTTAGAAACCTTTCCACATCACACGGTGTACCATCTTCTGGGTTTCTCATGCATGTTTTCGATGTAGGAAGATGCCCTTGAACCTGGAGATTTGTGACCCATACGATGGGTACCATGCAGTATTACTGTAAAGGGTCTGCGTTTGCTCACCCAACCTCACCAAAACTCTCAGCCCCAAGAGTGTCCACCCTTATGTCTCATCCAGCTGTGGGTCTAGATATGGTCAATCCAGGTTGCATCACAGCCCCTGAACGAATTGTGTAAGAATTTCGCTCTCTTTCACTGTCTTTGTTTCATGGGTTATTCAAAGTAATTTATTTTTATAATGGGGTTTAGCTGCTTTTCACTTCTGTGTTTATGCCGCTTTACACCCACTTGACACACTAACAGAGAGATATCTATACATAGGTTTTAAGATTATTACTAGTCAGATATATTCTTGTGCGGTGAATAGGGCGTGTTGAGTCCAGTTCTCTGAGCAAGGAGTAGGTCTTGTCTATTACATATTGGGTTTATGGAACGGTATCTGAGCTAATTTGAAACCCTTGTTTTATGTATCACCCCACCTCACCTTTCCCGTGAAGCAGCCATAGTGTGTTTTCTGCATGTGTGACTCTGTTCTGTTTTGTAATTCAGTTCAAGTGTAACGGTTTTTACATTCCCTCTATCAGTGATACCTTATGAGAAGTGTCCTTTTCTGTGTGACTTATTTCACTTAGAATCGTCGTACCTAAATCCACTCATCATGCTGCTACTAGCCTTATGACATTGATTTCATGGCTGAGTGATATTCCATTGTACATAAGGACCACAACTTCTTTATCCATTTTTCTCTTTCCTGGGATATTGAAGGTGGAATGAAGTGGAGGTCCTTGTCAACAGAGCAGCCCTAAACTTTGGGGTGCTTGTGTCTTGCTGATTTTTCATTTTCCCAATTTATACCCCCATGAGTGGAAGTGCCCTATGCTCTCTAAGCTTTGCTTTTTAGACGTTTCAGGACTCACCGTACACTTCTCCAGAGTGGCTGTTGACAATTTACATCCCGCCCATCAGTGTAGCAAGGCTCCCATTTCTCCATGGCCTGTCCTGCATTTCTGGTTTTGAGACTTTTTTTAGCATGGCCCTTTTGACCGATGGGAAGCGAGACATCTTTGTAGCGCTGATTTGCCTTTCCAGGTTGCTTGGTTGGCCAAAAAGGGCGTATGCGTTTTTTCCTGAATATATTCAGGAAAAAACGCATACGCCCTTTTTGGCCAAGGGCATCATTGTCAACGTTTTGCCGCTTTTCATGTGCTTTAAAGGCAATTCGAATCTACCTCCTGAAATCTGTTTCCTGCAATTCTGCCTTGATTTCAAATCCTCTTCTTTGCCTTCCCTCAATATATTTGTGGACGAGAGTTATCATTTATAACTCTGCAGGTTTGTGAATTGCAGTGCCCTGAACCTCCATTTTACAACTCGCGTTTTTGGGAGATGGCCGCAAAAGCGCAGGATGGCTTCAGGCCCTGTTCTTGTTCCGGGGGGCAGGCTGAGCCTGTGGTTAATTCTTCTTCCTGATGGGAAAATAGAGTGACCTGTGCCTGTCCCAACACCAAGAGCCAGTCTCTCATTGGTTCCCCGTCTTCCCGTTCACACTCAGGACAAATTGCAACCTGTACGGAGCAAGAGGTTAAAGGTGCTGATGCTCCAAGTAGGGAGATTGCTAGTAAAGCGGCTGGAATGGCGAACCCGGGCACAAGGAGATGAGAAATGAGGTGCGTTTTAGAAACCTTTCCCCATCACACGGTTTACCATCTTCTGGGTTTCTCATGCATGTTTTCGATGTAGGAAGATGCCCTTGAACCTGGTGATTTGGGACCCATGCGATGGGTACCACGCAGTATTACTTTAAAGGGTCTGCGTTTGCTCACCCAAGCTCACCAAACCTCTCAGCCCCAAGAGTGTCCACCCTTAGATCTCATCCAGCTGTGGGTCTAGATATGGTCAATCCAGGTTGCATCACAGCCCCTGAACGCATTGTGTAAGAATTTCTCTCTCTTTCACTGTCTTTGTTTCATGGGTTTTTCAAAGTAATTTATTTTCATAATGGGGTTTAGCTGCTTTTCACCGCTGTGTTTATGCCGCTTTACACCCACTTGACACACTAACAGAGAGATATCAATACATAGGTTTTAAGATTATTACTAGTCAGATATATTCTTGTGCGGTGAATAGGGCGTGTTGAGTCCAGTTCTCTGAGCAAGGAGTAGGTCTTGTCTATTACATATTGGGTTTATGGAACGGTATCTGAGCTAATTTGAAACCCTTGTTTTATGTATCACCCCACCTCACCTTTCCCGTTAAGCAACTATAGTGTGTTTTCTGCATGTGTGACTCTGTTCTGTTTTGTAATTCAGTTCAAGTGTAACGGTTTTTACATTCCCTCTATAAGTGATACCTTATGAGAAGTGTCCTTTTCTGTGTGACTTATTTCACTTAGAGTCGTCGTACCTAAATCCACTCATCATGCTGCTACTAGCCTTATGACATTGATTTCACGGCTGAGTGATATTCCATTGTACATAAGGACCACAACTTCTTTATCCATTTTTCTCTTTCCTGGGATATTGAAGGTGGAATGAAGTGGAGGTCCTTGTCAACAGAGCAGCCCTAAACTTTGGGGTGCTTGTGTCTTGCTGATTTTTCATTTTCCCAATTTATACCCCCATGAGTGGAAGTGCCCTATGCTCTCTAAGCTTTGCTTTTTAGACGTTTCAGGACTCACCGTACACTTCTCCAGAGTGGCTGTTGACAATTTACATCCCGCCCATCAGTGTAGCAAGGCTCCCATTTCTCCATGGCCTGTCCTGCATTTTTGGTTTTGAGACTTTTTTCAGCATGGCCCTTTTGACCAATGGGAAGCGAGACATCTTTGTAGCGCTGATTTGCCTTTCCAGGTTGCTTGGTTGGCCAAAAAGGGCGTATGCGTTTTTTCCTGAATATATTCAGGAAAAAACGCATACGCCCTTTTTGGCCAAGGGCATCATTGTCAACGTTTTGCCGCTTTTCATGTGCTTTAAAGGCGATTCGAATCTACCTCCTGAAATCTGTTTCCTGCAATTCTGCCTTGATTTCAAATCCTCTTCTTTGCCTTCCCTCAATATATTTGTGGACGAGAGTTATCATTTATAACTCTGCAGGTTTGTGAATTGCAGTGCCCTGAACCTCCATTTTACAACTCGCTTTTTAGGGAGCTGGCCGCAAAAGCGCAGGATGCCTTCAGGCCCTGTTCTGGTTCCGGGGGCAGGCTGAGCCTGTGGTTAATTCTTCTTCCTGATGGGAAAATAGAGTGACCTGTGCCTGTCCCAACACCAAGAGCTAGTCTCTCATTGGTTCCACGTCTTCCCGTTCACCCTCAGGACAAATTGCAACCTGTACGGAGCAGGAGCTTAAAGGTGCTGATGCTCCAAGTAGGGAGATTGCTAGTAAAGCGGCTGGAATAGCGAACCCGGGCGCAAGGAGATGAGAAATGAGGTGCGTTTTAGAA
Organism: Balaenoptera borealis; assembly: GCF_965194805.1. Lineage (NCBI taxonomy): Eukaryota > Metazoa > Chordata > Mammalia > Artiodactyla > Balaenopteridae > Balaenoptera > Balaenoptera borealis. The sequence continues at coordinate 601,813 of NW_028123851.1, read as the reverse complement.
ACCTTTCCCCATCACACGGTGTACCATCTTCTGGGTTTCTCATGCATGTTTTCGATGTAGGAAGATGCCCTTGAACCTGGAGATTTGTGACCCATGCGATGGGTACCATGCAGTATTACTGTAAAGGGTCTGCGTTTGCTCACCCAACCTCACCAAACCTCTCAGCCCCAAGAGTGTCCACCCTTATGTCTCATCCAGCTGTGGGTCTAGATATGGTCAATCCAGGTTGCATCACAGCCCCTGAACGAATTGTGTAAGAATTTCGCTCTCTTTCACTGTCTTTGTTTCATGGGTTATTCAAAGTAATTTATTTTTATAATGGGGTTTAGCTGCTTTTCACTGCTGTGTTTATGCCTCTTTACACCCACTTGACACACTAACAGAGAGATATCTATACATAGGTTTTAAGATTATTACTAGTCAGATATATTCTTGTGCGGTGAATAGGGCGTGTTGAGTCCAGTTCTCTGAGCAAGGAGTAGGTCTTGTCTATTACATATTGGTTTTATGGAACGGTATCTGAGCTAATTTGAAACCCTTGTTTTATGTATCACCCCACCTCACCTTTCCCGTGAAGCAGCCATAGTGTGTTTTCTGCATGTGTGACTCTGTTCTGTTTTGTAATTCAGTTCAAGTGTAACGTTTTTTACATTCCCTCTATCAGTGATACCTTATGAGAAGTGTCCTTTTCTGTGTGACTTATTTCACTTAGAATCGTCGTACCTAAATCCACTCATCATGCTGCTACTAGCCTTATGACATTGATTTCATGGCTGAGTGATATTCCATTGTACATAAGGACCACAACTTCTTTATCCATTTTTCTCTTTCCTGGGATATTGAAGGTGGAATGAAGTGGAGGTCCTTGTCAACAGAGCAGCCCTAAACTTTGGGGTGCTTGTGTCTTGCTGATTTTTAATTTTCCCAATTTATACCCCCATGAGTGGAAGTGCCCTATGCTCTCTAAGCTTTGCTTTTTAGACGTTTCAGGACTCACCATACGCTTCTCCAGAGTGGCTGTTGACAATTTACATCCCGCCCATCAGTGTAGCAAGGCTCCCATTTCTCCATGGCCTGTCCTGCATTTCTGGTTTTGACACTTTTTTCAGCATGGCCCTTTTGACCGATGGGAAGCGAGACATCTTTGTAGCGCTGATTTGCCTTTCCAGGTTGCTTGGTTGGCCAAAAAGGGCGTATGCGTTTTTTCCTGAATATATTCAGGAAAAAACGCATACGCCCTTTTTGGCCAAGGGCATCATTGTCAACGTTTTGCCGCTTTTCATGTGCTTTAAAGGCGATTCGAATCTACCTCCTGAAATCTGTTTCCTGCAATTCTGCCTTGATTTCAAATCCTCTTCTTTGCCTTCCCTCAATATATTTGTGGACGAGAGTTATCATTTATAACTCTGCAGGTTTGTGAATTGCAGTGCCCTGAACCTCCATTTTACAACTCGCGTTTTTGGGAGATGGCCGCAAAAGCGCCGGATGGCTTCAGGCCCTGTTCTGGGTCCGGGGGGCAGGCTGAGCCTGTGGTTAATTCTTCTTCCTGATGGGAAAATAGAGTGACCTGTGCCTGTCCCAACACCAAGAGATAGTCTCTCATTGGTTTCACGTCTTCCCGTTCATCCTCAGGACAAATTGCAACCTGTACGGAACAGGAGGTTAAAGGTGATGATGCTCCAAGGAGGGAGATTGCTAGTAAAGTGGCTGGAATGGAGAACCCGAGCACAAGGAGATGAGAAATGAGGTGCGTTTTAGAAACCTTTCCCCATCACACGGTGTACCATCTTCTGGGTTTCTCATGCATGTTTCC